>NC_090324.1:54578154-54842845 GCF_040869045.1 Eurosta solidaginis
AACGTACATACCAAATTTCATCAAGATATCTCAAAATTTACTCAAGTTATCGTGTTAACGGATGGACGGACGGACGGACATGGCTCAATCGAATTTTATTTTCGATACTGATGATTTTGATTACACCCAATTTTGTACAACCAACCGTTATCCAATCAAAGTTAATATACTCTGTGAAAAAAATTAACTATCTTTGTCGACAGATTTCCCAAGCTTCGAAGTTTCTTCTAGCAAAAATATAACTTCTTCCAAGCCAGATTCAAATCTTAACGATTCAAATAGTGCAAAATTAACTCCAACTTCTTCTAATTTAAATTCAAATCTTAACGATTCAAGCAGTTCAAACTTAGCTTCACCTTCTTCTAACTTAAACCCAGATCTTAACGATCCAAGTAGCGCAAACGTTGCTTCACCTTCTTCTAATTCAGCTTCAGATCTTAATGATGAAATCATGGCAACACTTGAGCAAAAGAAATCTTTCATTACCATGTGTGCTACTACTATTAGAGAAAACTGCAGCGGTGATCCTCTAGCACTTGAGACCTTTATAGACAAGATTAGATTACCTGATGAGTTCGCCGATGAAAACTGGTACTTTTATAGCCTTTTTTGAAATCAAAACTTAAGCGTAAAGCCCGTGAAACAATGAAATTAAAGTAGCTCTACGTAGTAGGATCAAACCAGACAACTCGAAAGTTGTAGCAGGGAAAATTGCGGCGTTGCACGTTAACAACAACAACTATACAGATTTTGCCAAAAAAGTTGAAGATTTAGCTGACTCACTTGAGCGGTCTCTTATTATTGAAGGGATCACTCAAGCGAAAGCTCATGAAATGGCAGTTGAACAAACGGTTAACGTGTGTCGTTTAAATGCAAGATCCGATTTAGTTATTTTAGCCTCAACGATCCGAAAGATGTAGTAGCGAAACTAATTGTAGAAAAAAATAACGAAGTAACATAGAGTTAGGTTTTAGCTTTTCGATCACGTGGTAACAATACATTCAGAAACTCACGTGGTAGTTATCGTGGCTTTTACCCAAATCGCAGCGATACTGGTTATAGAAATAATAATAGTTCATTTTCATACACCAGCAACCGTAACGGTAACAATAGTCAGCGATATCGATATGATAACAGAAATAGATACCAAAATAGTAATAATAGTAATACACGTTCAAATTCAAATAATAGTAACAATAGAGGTAACAATTCAAGATCTTGAAACGGTAGAGGTAGAAATGCAACCGTCCGCGCTTTAAACGCGAGTGCCCCTCAGGAGCGCAAAATGGGGGAGGACGAACTAAGCGAGTAAGCGAATTTCCCTCACCAATAGACATATATTGTTTAAATTTAAATTACTCAGATTTCATAGAATTACTACTTAACGAGTCACAAAAATTTTGTTCATTCTTAGTAGACACTCAAGCAGACATTTCCTTAGTAAAAATATCATGTATAGACAGTAATATTTCCTTAAATACAAACGACATTATTAACATAACCTGTGTCACTTCCATTATGTTTCTATTTTAGCTAAAATTACGGCATCTTAAAAATTTTCCAACTTTTCTCTTAATTTACTTTACATGTAGTAAATGAAGACTTTAGCATTCCGTCCGATGACACATTGGGTAAAGGTTTTCTGAAAATAACAAATGCATCATTAATTATGAAAGAAATAGTACTTCCTTTTGGGTAGGTAATGAATATATCGCGGTACCAATTCTGCACGGAACAGAAAGCGCCAGTCGTATCATTCCTCCCACATGTGAAATTTTTTATTTAGGAGATTCGTGGATTTGCAGGAAATTATAAAGGGTGTAGCCCAATAATTAAAGTCATAAACACCACGGATGATGTAAAGTATGTGAAAATAAACAGTATTCGGGCAGAAAAACTTTCAAGTTACTATGTTTATACAATTAACAAGACAGAAACAGAAGACAAACGTACGAAAAAACTAATTTAAATTTTAAACAAGTAAAGGTGTCTAAGTTCGGGTGTAACCGAACATTATATACTCAGCGTGAGCTTCAATTGCACATTTCATTTTAGATAAATTACTTTTCTACATAACACACCGCCCGTTTAAAAAAAAAAATGTCTCCCCAATTCCTCTTACAATAAAACTTGATAAGTGAAATATCATTGATTCAAAACAATTTTTTGCTAAGTTATAGGTTATTATTCTAGTCTACGACCCTTTTATATCTAAGTTGCCGTGGTCTTTAACTGATCCCTTCCATTTTTACTAGAAATATTTTCTGTTATAAGGAAAATATGTGTACCAAATTTTGTTACGATTTGTAAATTTTTCTTCGAGTTATGGCTCCCGAAACATTGAAAATTGCTTAGACAAAAAAGGGGCTGTGCCACACCCATTTTTTCAAATTTAAGTGTTTTCCAATTTAGTGTTGTAATTCAATTTAGAAAGTATAATTCCTTTATTAATTTCGTCTACGACCCTTTTAAAAATCTTTTATATAAAAGTGGACGTGGTCTTTAATCGATCTCGTCAATTTTTTCTAGAAATATTTCTTGCTATAGGGAAAATTTGTGCACCCAATTTTATTAAGATCCGTTAATTTTTCTTCGAGTTATCGCTCCCGAAACATAGAAAATTGCTTAGTCATTTTTTTAAATTTGAAGTTTTTCCTATTTATTGTTATAAATACACTTGGGAAATGAAATACCGTTGTTATAAAGCTCTTTTTTGCAAATATATATCTCATTTTATTCGTCCACGACCCTTTTAAAAAAAATCTTACAGACTAGATTCCATATGGATATATGTGTACATATGTATATGGATAGTACTAAGCTATTTAGCTTAAAAGAGAAAATATCATATTTTTAAAGCAAGTGCGAGATATGGAAAAGTCAAAGCAGTGACTAGAATTAATATAGTTGATTAAATTTAGAGCGCGTGTGATTGGAGCATTCATCGCATAATTAGATCTTAACTTTTCAATAGTAAACACATTATGTTGGCGTAAGTTACGTGGGTGCACATGAAATTTCAATAATGCAAGAAGTATTGGACAATCGATAATGCCATTAACAATATCATAAATGAATATAATAGAAGAAATTAACCTTGTACTCTCCTTATAGTAAAGGCAACCTCTCTGCCGAATTTTGTTACGATAGGTTTAACGATTTTGGATTTATGATTAATAATATTTGTAAAATTGTTTTTATCACAAGTGGGCGGTGCCACGCCAATTTAAAATTTTTTTTTTCAAATTTTTATCAAGAATCTCAATATCAGTCCACATGTCAAATTTCAGTATTCTAGGTGTATTATTTACTAAATAATTAGGTTTTTTGTGTTTTCCAAAATGTTATATATATATAAAGTGGGCGTGGTTATCATCCCATTTCGTTCATTTTCAATACCAATCTATTCTGGGACCAGATAAGCTCGTGTACCAAATTTGGTGAAGATATCTCAAGTTTACTCAAGTTATCGTGTTAACGGACAGACGGACGGTCGGACGGACATGGCTCAATCAAATTTCTTTTCGATACTGATGATTTTGATATATATATCTATCTCGATTCCTTTATACCTGTACAACCAATCGTTGTCCAATCAAAGTTAATATACTCTGTGTGCAAGAACGCTGATTATAAAAATCAAATACCTCAACATGCTCAAAATAAATTAATTGTTCTTTGCATAGATTATGCCGACATTTTCGCTCTTGACAAGGACAAAATGACTTTAAACAACTTCTACGAGCAAAAATTAAGATTGCCAGACAACGAGCCGGTATATGTTAAAAACTATCGATTACCATACTCCCAACGCGAAGAAGTAAACAGCCAAGTAAATAAACTGTTAGACAACGATTTGATTGAACCTAGTTACTCTAATTACAATAGTTCTTTTATTGTAGTCCCAAAGATGGGCAAATGGGCAAAAAGCTTATCGTATGTGCGTAGATTTTCGCACAGTAAACAAAAAACTCATTGCTGATAAATTTCCACTAGCTAGAGTTGACGATATTTTAGATAATCTTGGTAGGGCAAACCCTTTCTCAAATCCCCTTGCATTCTGACTCACGTGACATTACTTCTTTCAGCACTGACCGAGGTGCATTTAGATGGAAAGTACTTCAATCGGCTTAAATATAGCAACAAATTCATTCTCACGAATGATGATAATCGCTTTTTCGGGAATACTACCCAATGTCGTATTTTTGTACGTCGACGATAACATCGTCATAGGTTGCAGTGAAACACACCATATTAAAAATCTTTCAAAAGCTTTCAATACTTGTAGGTGTTTCAATCTCAAACTTAACCCAAACAAATGCAACTTTTTACGACAAGAAGTTACATTTTTAGGTCACATATGTTCAGCCAAAGGTTTGTTGCCAGACCACTCCAAAATAAACGCAATTAAAAAGTATACAAAACCGACTGACAAAGACGCGGTACAACGAATCGTCGTGTTTGCAAACTACTACAAAAGGTTTATACCAAATTTTGCATCTCTGGCAGCGCCTCTAAATCGATATAGCAGAAAAATAGTTGACAAAGATATCATCGTCACGGATTCAGACAAAGGCAACAGGACCGTTGTTATGTACAAGACAGATTACAAAGAGAAAATGGGCAAACTATTTGAGGACAAAAGCACATACAGAACGGCTAGAAACGACCCAACAGATACGCTACAGAAACAAAACAACAACCTTATCAACGAACTTTACAAAGATAAACTGATTAGTCTTAAAGACAAATATCACCTCACATGTACGGCAGCAAATGCACCACGATTATACGGTTTACCAAAAATTCATAAACCGAATTTACCCTCACGTCCCATAGCTTCATCAATGAACGTTCCATGTTATGGTCTTTCAAAGTTCGTTGGTAAAATACTAAACAATTTAATCTCAGAAGAATACAATGTAAAACACTCGTTTAGACTCAAAGATAAGTTGGAAAACATTGAAATATGTAGCGACGACATATTAGTATCCTTCGATGTAGTCTCCCTATTCACCAACATCCCCATATACTTAGCAATAAAGATAATAATGGACAAATTCCAACAACTACAATGTAACATACCAAAAAACAAATTTTTAAAATTACTGAATTTTTGCCTGAAAGATAATAATTATTTTATGTATGATGGGAAAATTTACACCCAAAGCTTTGGTATGCCCATGGGTAACCCTCTTTCACCAACAATAGCAGATATCATCATGGATGACTTACTAGATAACACTATTTTGGAATTGAAAAAACTACATAAAATAAATATCAAGTTCATAGTTAAGTACGTGGATGATATATTTGCTATTGTAAAACGAGATGACTTAGACATCATACTGAGAACTCTAAATCAGTACCACAATCGGCTACAGTTTACAACAGAAAAAGAGGTAAACTCAAAAATCCCCTTTTTAGATGTGCCCATTCACAGAACTGACAATAGGATTTTACCACCACTGTACCAGTTGACTCTAAATCAGTAACATCAGGAAGAATCACAAACTTCCTTTCTGCCCAACCTAAAAAATACAAAATAAACGCTGCAAGAAACATAATAAACAAAATATTCACATTGAGTCGCAATCAGTTTTTAAATTTCAACAAGGAAAAAATGTACAAATTGCTTACTGACAACAACTACCCGAGCCAATTAGTGAAGACACTAATAGAACAGAAATTAAAAGAGACTAACAAAAAGCAACATCATACAACAACCACACAAACACCTACCGAAACAAAACAATACCACAGCATCACCTACATACCAAAGTTCACAGAAAAAGTTCACGCAAACATGAGAGAACAAAAACGAAATATTTCTCTAGCATACAAATCCAACTGCACTCTCTCCACTATATTTACCAAGACAAAAAGCCCAGTAGAACCACACCAACAAAACAATGTAATCTACCAAGTACAATGGAAAGGTGGAGAAAACACACAATGCGACAAAATATACATAGGGACGACGAAAAGAAAATTGGGAGTTCGACTAGCAGAGCGCGAAGCGGACATAAACAAAAAGAAAAGCGGCACGGCACTTGCTCAACATATTCTAACACATGGACACACCGCTGATTTACAAAATACAAAAATAATAGACACAGAGTGGAAAGAGAAAAAGCGGTACACACTAGAGAGAAAACAGTGAATAGACGAGAAGATACTGATCAAATTGCGGCAGCATATCTATTATGCTTATGATTTGAAATTAGTTTTGACAAATATACCAAACATGCATGGTATTATATACTCCTATGAGTTTTGTGATATTTTATTTTAATTATTATTTCATGTGAGTTTCTTTTTTCCGAATTAATGTTTGTGTCATGATTTAACAATGTTTATGTTCCAACTTGTTTTTACAAATTTGTCTTTGTTATTGTTATTGTTTTTGAATAAAGATGTCCAGCCCCTGAGGATGCCAAGGAGCTTGGCGAAACGTCGGGTTTATAAGTGAAGTTTAATCTTGCACTGTTCAAATATCTGACCATACAAGCCTATAATAATTCTGAATAGTTGACTTTGTTTGGGATGTTGAGTGCGAAAAGGCATTTTTATCTTTGAAAGCAGCATTACTTTCACTAAAATTATTACAAAGCCCAGATTTTACAAAACAATTCATTATTAACGTCGATGCTTCCACAATTGGATGTAGCGCTATTTTGAGTCAAGAATTGCAAGACAGTGATTTGCCAATTTGCTTCACTTCTGAAGAATTTAATAAAGCAGAGCGAACAAAAACCAATTATAGAATTGGAACCCTTAGCTATTTACTTCGCGATAAAGCGACTTCGATCATATGTTTATGGCACACATTTTATTGTAAAGTTAGACCAAAAACCTCTAGTATACCTTTTCAATAGAAAGACCCCTCTTCAAAACTTTAAAGAATAAGGCTAGAACTAGCTGAATATAATTTCAATATTGTATATATTAAGGGTAAACCAAACGTTTGCGCTGATGCACTATCGCACATTACAATCGATGAGATTAAGGAATAGAACAAACAAATTTTAGCAGTACAGACAAGATCAAAGAAAAAAAGAGGAAAACTTTCATAGGAAAACTGACAAAAAAGACGAAAAGCAACTTGCTTTACACGTTTACGACAAGTTTCCTTTAACTTTTTGAAAAAAGTTCCACGAATAAGATCTGAAATTACTTACGATGAAAATAATAAATCAACAAGTTTAAGAATTTGTGCGCATATAAAACATAAAAAACTCGAGTTACTTAGTTTTGAGTTTGTTAACGAAATTAGCAGCAAGCAAATGCAAAATTAAACAAATTGAATGGCTTAAAAACGATACTTTTTTTCAAACATTTTACTACTACAAATTTAAAAGATATCGGAAACAAAAATTTTAAAATAATTAGAAATTTTCTTAACAGATCAAGTGGAGACAGTAACAGACGAGGAAACGAAACTAAAACTAATGAAAATTTACCATAACGACCCTATTTCAGGTGGACATTGCGGAATGAAAGAACTTTACGCAAAACTACGAACAAAATTTTATTGGAAAAACATGACTCGTGATATATCGAAATATATCAAAAGGTGTAATGTTTGTCTTTTAAACAAGGTTAAACCTAAAAAAAGAGAAAAACTTGTTTTAACACCAACACCTTGTAAAACATTTGATGTACTAGTCATAGATACAATAGGACCTTTTCTTGAGTCCAAACACGGTAACAAGTTCGCAGTTACCATGATTTGTGACATGTCTAAATATTTGGTAACCGTTGCTATACCAGACAAATCAGCAAAAACAATTGCTGCAGCAATTTTCGAAACATTTATTTTAACCTACGGCGTAATGAACGCCATAAAATCAGATTTAGGCACAGGATTTAAAAATGAATTGTTAAATGAATTGACATCACTTCTAAACATAAAACATGATTTTTCAACTGCATATCATGCGAAACTGTTGGTACAATTGAACGTAATCATAGAGTTTTTAATGAATACTTACGTGCTTATTTAAATAACACTTTTTATACTATGTGAGCAGAGCTCTCAGAGTATACTAACTTTGTTCGTATAACGGTAATTCGTAACGGCATAAACTAATCGAGATAGATATAGACTTCTATATATCATAATGATCCGTCTGTCCGTCCGTCCGTAAACACGATAACTTGAGTAAATTTTGAGGTATCTTGATGAAATTTGGTATGTAGCTTCCTGGGCACACATCTCAGATCGCTAGTTAAATAGACGAAGTCGGACTATAAGCACGCCCACTTTTTCGATATCGAAAATTTCGAAAAACCCAAAAAGTGCGATAATTCATTACCAAAGACGGATAAAGCGATGAAATTTGGTAGGTGAGTTGACCTTATAATGTATAATATAAAATTAGTAAAATTTTGGACAATGGGCGCGGCATCGCCCACTTTTGAAAGAAGGTAATTTGAAAGTTTTGCAAGCTCTAATTTGGCAGTCGTTGAAGATATCATGATGAAATTTGGCAAGAGCGTTACTCCTATTCCTATATGTGTGCTAAATAAAAATTAGGAAAATCGGATGACGAAAACGCCCATTTAAAAAAAAATTTTTTGAAGTCAAATTATAACAAAAAATTGAATATCTTTACAGCATATAATTTAATTATATCAACGTTGAACATTGACATGGTGCAGCAAAATACAAAAATAACATAAAATTTCAAAATGGGCGTGGCTCCGCCCTTTTTCATTTAATTTGTCTAGAATACTTTTAATGCCATAAGACGAATAAAAATTAACCAATCCTTGTGAAATTTGGTAGGGGAATAGATTCTGTGGCGATAACTGTTTTCTGTGAAAATGGGCGAAATCGGTCGAAGTTGCGCCCAGTTTTAATACATAGTCGACCGTCTGTCCTTCCGCTCGGCCCTTAACACGATAACTTGAGCAAAAATAGATATATCTTTATTAAACTTAGTTCACGTATTTATTCGAACTCACTTTATCTTGGTATAAAAAATGGCCGAAATCCGTCTATGACCACGCCCACTTTTTCGATATCGAAAATTAAGAAAAATGAAAAAATGCCATAATTCTATACCAAATATGAAAATGGGATGAAACATAGTAATTGGATTGGTTTATTGACGCAACATATAACTTTAGAAAAACCTAAAAAATGGGTGTGACACTTTCCATATTAAATAGAATAAAATGAAAAAGTTCTGCAGGGCGAAATCAAAAGCCTTTGGAATCTTTACATTTATAAATAAATTAGCGGTACCCCACAGATGATGTTCTGGGTCACCCTGGTCCACATTTTGGTCGATATCTCGAAAACGCCTTCACATATACAACTAAGGGCCACTCCGTTTTAAAACTCTTATTAATACCTTTATTTTGATACCCATATCGTACAAACACATTCTAGAGTCACCCCTGGTCCACCTTTATGGCGATATCTCGAAAAGGCGTCCACCTATAGAACTAAGGCCCACTCCCATTTAAATACTCATTAACACCTTTCGTTTGATACCCATATCATACAAACACATTCTAGAGTCCCCCCTGGTCCACCTTTATGGCGGTATCTCGAAAAGGCGTCCACCTATAGAACTAAGGTCCACTCCCTTCAAAAATACTCATTAACACCTTTCATTTGATACCCATATCGTACAAACAAATTCTAGAATCATCCCTGGTCCACCTTTATAGCTATATCTCGAAAAGGCTAGAACTAAGGCCCACTACCCTTTAAAATACTCACCAAAACCTTTAATTTGATTCCCATATCGTAAAAACACATTCGAGAGGCACTGCTGGTCCACCTTTATGGCGATATCTCGAAAAGGCGTCCACCTATATAACTAAGGGCCATTCCCTTTTAAAATACTCATTAACACCTTTCATTTGATTCCCATATCGTAAAAACACATTCTAGAGTCACTCCTGGTTAGAAATGGCAAGAATAATCACAAAGATTGAAATAATCGAATAATTTTGACCAATAATGATTTAATTGTATCGTATACTTTCTTTCAAAGCTGAAGCTAATAAGTTTAAAGTAAGATAAAATAGTTAATTTCCTTCAAAGAATGGGTGTGTAATGCATTATATTATAGCATGATTCCAAAACAAACGACGATGACAGTGAAACCATTGATGAAAATAGTTTGGATACTGTGGTCGATATGACAAATGAATGCGAAGGTAGCACAGATGAAATGCCGAATAGTAGCGCAGTCAACCAGGTAGCCTCCCAAGTCAGTTGAGTAGCACCGTCAGTCAGCCATTAATTTTAAAAGCATTTACCAACATTCAAAGCTATTCCTCCTGAACAAAAAACAAGAAATTTACACGTGGAATCATCCACATGATCGTCAAAGATAATTTGCCGTTTACCTTTGCCGAAGGTATGTTTTGTGTTCATTAGTTATTCTATTATTTTATTCTAAGAAATTTAACTTTTATTGAAGGTGCTGGCTTCTTAGACTTTATGAAGCAAAATTTCCCACTTTACAAAGTCCCAACAAGGAAATAAAAGCTGATATTAATAAACTGTATGAAGAGGAAAAAAAGTGTGTCATTGCTTTCATGTTGCGTTGTGTAACCCTGATCACTGATATATAGACTAATGTAGACATGAAAAGCATGTTGGGAATAACCGTTCATGGGTTGCTTGAAACAAAGTGATTTAATGGAACAATTGGTGTGTATTAATTGAGTCAGTCCCTTACAGCTTCTGAGATTTTGTCCGATGTAATGAAAAAATTTTCTATTGAGGAAGATAACGTTAAGGCTGTTGTCACAGACAATGCAAGAAATATTGTGAATGCAATCTATGAAAAATTCGGAAAAAAAGTTCATATTCCATGTTTCGCCCATACGCTGAATTTGGTTTGTTCGAATGTGAAAGGTGCAAGCAGCCGCTGGCGTACCAGAGGGTAAATTTTTTAAACATTTACTAGATGTAAATACCCGCTGGAATTCCACGCATTATATGCTCGAGCGGTTCATCAAATTTAGCGCCTACGTCAGCCAAATTTTGTTAAATTACCCGGATTCCCCGCCCATGATAACGTCATGAGAAAAGGATGAACTAATGGAAATATGCACATTTTTAAGATCTTTAGAGGCCATGACAGTGCAGATAAGTGGCGAACGACATGGAAATCTCAGCCAAATAATACCTCTAGTTCATTGCGGTCATGAGCAAATTTCGAAAATTCACCCTTGTCAACCAGCAGCACAAAAACTGAAACAAGAAATTTTAAACCAATTTGATAAAAGATTTGCGACCATAGAACAGTCTTTCTATGAAGTCTCTAAAAATGATTGGCACTTGATTGGAACATCAGTGCCTGCGGACCGGTTGTTTTCTAAGACTGGATCCACCGCAACATTAAAAAGAAACCGATTAACAACTAAACGGCTGTCAAAATTATTATTTCTACAACCTTGGCTAAATAAAAAAATAAAAGAATTTTTGCAAGTAAATTGTTTTTAATTATTTTAATGCATTATCGTAGCTTTTTGAAACAAGGGTCTCAATTGTTTTATCATTATATTTTATAAATCGGCAATTAATCGATTACCGGCCACCGTGGTGTGATGGTAGCGTGCTCCGCCTATCACACCGTATGCCCTGGGTTCAACTCCCGGGCAGAGCAACATCAAAATTTTAGAAATAAGATTTTTCAATTAGAAGAAAATTTTTCTAAGCGGGGTCGCCCCTCGGCAGTGTTTGGCAAGCACTCCGGGTGTATTTCTGCCATGAAAAGCTCTCAGTGAAAACTCATCTGCTTTGCAGATGTCGTTCGGAGTCGGCATAAAACATGTAGGTCCCGTCCGGCCAATTTGTAGGGAAAATCAAGAGGAGCACGACGCAAATTGGAAGAGAAGCTCGGCCTTAGATCTCTTCGGAGGTTATCGCGCCTTACATTTATTTTTTTTTTTTTTAATTAATCGATTAATTCTTATTAATTGCAATCAATTATTTTACTTCTGCAATTAATCATATGATTAATTAATATATTATTTTTATTTTTTTGCCATGTCTACCCCTGGTCCACCTTTATGGAGATATCTCGAAAAGGCGTCCACCTATAGAACTAAAGGCACACTCCCTTTTAAAATACTCATTAACACCTTTCATTTGAAAACACATTCTAGATTCACCCCTGGTCCACCTTTATGGCAATATCCCGAAATGGCGTCCACCTATAGAACTATGGCCCACTCCCTTTTAAAATACTATTGAATACCTTCCATTTGATACGCATGTCATACAAACACATTCCAGGGTTTCCCTAAATTCATTTTCCTACATGGTGATTTTCCCTTATTTTGTCTCCAAAGCTCTCAGCTGAGTATGTAATGTTCGGTTACACACGAACTTAGCCTTCCTTACTTGTTCTAATTGGGATTTTTATTTAAAAACTTTACTTTCCTACATAACACAAGAACTATCACAGTTTTTGACAATAAATTTTCTCCCTTCGATTTAATATTTGGTAAAAAGCAACTTTGCCTCATTAATTACGAAAAGAAAAAGTTCATCCACTTTACAATGCCGAAAACTATGCTAAAGAGATTAAATTTAGAATGCAAAAAACACATGAAATGGCAAAAAATTTATGAATTAACAATAAAATACAGAACAAAACTTTTTATGATAGAACGGTACGACCATTAGCTATTACAATAGGCGATACAGTTCTTGTACAAAAGGACCATGCCACAAACATGAAAATATATACCAGGGTCCTTTTGCTGTAATTAAAATTAACGACCATAATGTTACAATTTTTGATGAAATAACAAAAAAAGAAAAGACTGTACATAAAAATAGAATAGAAAAATAAATTAATATATTCAGTAATATTATATTCATATGTACATACAATTTTTTTACAAACAGCCAAGAAGACAGAACAAAAAAAAATACAAATCTAAATTTCGTTAATAGCATATAGTCAATGTAAAATGTAAAAAAAAAGAAAAAAAATGTATAAAATGTCCACGCATATATTTTCTAATATAAATTAATTAATTAAAGGAAATTAAAATTCAAAATTGAACTGTATTATAAGAAAAAAACCCACTAATGTAATGCTAACGACTTTAAATATACAAAAGAATGTTTAGTTAATTACATATGAAAATGTAAAATTGCTTCTGATGAACGAATGTGAAAAAAGGAAGATATACCCTAATATTTTCTTTCATTCGAACCAATTGATAGACTTCAAACGAAGAATATGGCACACGTGCGTGCTGCTTAAGTTTCATTTGACAGGCGCATGCAGTTGGAAACGCGGACTGTCAAATGCAACTGCAGCCCACGTCAGAAAAATGAAAAACAAGATACACACAATAAATTTTACACTTAACCAAGTCGGACGTGCCTTGCTAACTGAGCAGTTTTATAAATAAAATTTGTGCATAATACATGCGTTTGTGTTTTTCACTGGAGAAGTCTGGTGGAGAATACCGCTACGCTAATCATTATTTTCGAGTCAACTACAATTGCATCGGTTTGGAGGCGGCGGCCTCCACAATTCCAGCAAGGAGAAATAAATCATTGGCGGCCACAACCAGGCAAATTACGGCGGGTAATAATTCCCTAACAATTGCTCCGTCTTGTAGTATCCTTAAACTCTCTATTGTGAATCTAACCTTTTCGAGTTTCTCTTTGTTTAAGATTTTCGCGTTGTGAAGTTCAGCTGTATGACCAGTTGCTGTAGTATGTTGCGATAGTGCAGTTCTATTTTTGTTTTTCCTTATATCAGTGTACTGTTCTTTTAGACGAACGCAAAGTGCGCGTTTTGTTGCACCTATGTATATTTTATTGCGTGTTTGGTTGTCATCTCCTTTACATACTATTTCATACACAATGTTATTTTGATGTGTAGTTAGTAGGGGTGGGACTATTCGAATAAAAATTATTCGAATAATAAACTATTTTATACGCCAGGTATTCGTAATTAGAATAATATTTATTCCAATTTTTATTCGTTTATTCGCTTCCATTTATTCGAATTCCTCTCCTTATTATTCGAATAGTGCGTACTAGTTGTATACTACTAGGTACTATTCGCATAGTAAAATAAAAAAAAACTTCTGTTTATCTTACGCTCATCGCTTGTACATCCCTACACGTACATTCTTCGTCGTTTGGACGACGCCCGATTGCATTTTACTGTTTAACATAATTTCCGTTCTCTGTTTTTCTTCAATTCTTCGTACAGCTTTAGTCGTTGCTGAGCTTTAGTTTTGAGCGTACGTTCATCTGTGCTAGATACTTGTAAGTACCGTTTTGAAAAATTTACGTCGTTGAAACAACGAAGAATGTCTTTTGTGTGGCTTTTGCAATAAAATAATATTTTGCTTTTAGGATTTTTTTATTTGTCTTATAAACTTGTAAATAATTTAATTCAACATGACTAAAAAAGCCTTTTTAAACGACGAGGAAATTCAAAAATTTCTCGCTGAGGATGATGACTTGATTGATTCGGATGAAGATGATTGTGCCATTGGCGAGCTTGAGACAGACTTGGGAGAGCTAAGTGACAAAGAAAATTCTTCTGAAGGGGTTTCTTCAGACGAAGACGATATCCCGTTGAATGTGTTACTAGAAAAGTCTAATATAATTACTTTCTCAAAAACCATATTACGTGGAAAAAACCGCCATATGTGGTCGTCGCAAAAAGCTAGGTCTTATAGATATGGGCAAAATATTGTACATCAAGTACGTGGTCCCACTCGCTTGTGCAAAAATATTGTGGATCCAATACAAGTTTTCAGACTTTTTAGCACAGACGCCATAATTAAAGAAATTGTTGAGTGGACCAACGTCGAAATCAGCACGCGATCGTGTATTAATTCCACTGAAGCGGCGCAAAGAAAAGAAACAAACAATGAGGAAATTGAAGCTTTGATCGGTATGTTAGCTTTAACAGCTGCAATGAAGGATAGCCACCTCACAAGTACAGAGTTATTTGATCCGTCCTGCTCTGGATCTAAATACTTATCCACAATGACTCATAACCGATTCAGATTTCTAATGTCCTGCTTGTGATTTGACGATAAATCGGTACGCATACATCTGACACCAAACAAATTGGCTCCGATAAGAAAAGTATGGGATATTTTTATTCAAAAATGTCGGGAAAATTACACACCTGGACCATATATGAGCATTGACGAGCAGTTAATTTCATTCAGAGGTAGATGTGGTTTTAAAATGTACATACCGAACAAGCCTGCAAAATATGGGCTCAAAGTAGTAATGATGTGTGACAGTGGAACAAAGTACATGGTAGACGCTAAGCCATATTTAGGAAAAGGGTCAATCGATTCTAATTTACCTCTTGCGGAAAACTATGTTAAAGAGCTAACAAAAAGCATCTACGGCACAAATAGAAATGTCACCATGGATAATTGGTTCACTTCAGTCTCCTTGGCTAAATCTCTTTTAAAAGAACCATATAAATTAACATTGGTTGGAACATTGCGATCGAACAAAAGAGAGATACCTCCGGAGATGAAAGTCAGCAAAGGTCGAAAGTGTGGCACTTCAATATTCGCATATGACAACGAACTGACGCTCTTGTCATATAAACCAAAACCGAACAAAATAATTTACTTGCTGTCCTCATGCAATGAAATTGGAACTGTGAACAACACGACAAAGAAGCCACATATGATCGAATTCTGCAATTCAACAAAAGACGGTGTAGACACCTTCGACCAAATGTGCAGCGTAATGAGTTGTGCTCGAAAAACCAACCGCTGGCCAATGGCAGCATTTTTTGGTATACTCAATATGGCTTATATAAATAGTTATGTTATATACACCCATAATATGTTCCAATTAGGACAAAAACCATTAAGTCGCAGGAAATTTATGAAAGATTTACACTCTGCTCTCATTCAAAAACACTTACATAAAAGACTTAATTTGTGACATTAAAACGGGCAGCTCTACAAAATATACAAAGTGGACTAGTTCAACGCGATGAGGATGCAGAAAACCGTGGAGAGGTATCAAAAAGCAAAAAAAGAAAGATTTGCGCTCTTTGTCCATCATCCAAACGTCGAATGACGAAATCTTCATGCGCCAAATGTCAAAAAAGTTTGTGTGGGGAGCATAAAATTGATCTCTGTGCCTCATGTGCAAAATAAAGTTAAAGACTTATAAAACTGAGTTTTACTTTTAGTTTTAAGCATAAAATGTACCTTTTAAAAGTATTAATGAAATTTAATTTGGTTAATAATACTCTTTTGTTAAAGTTTGTCAGAGGCTATGAAAAAAAAAAGTTTTTTATTGAAAATGAATTTTTTAATTTTAAGTTTTATATTATATTAAAATAAATGGGCAAGCATTAAAACTATTAAATAAATTATTTGAGTAAAATGTTGAATTTTTATTTTATTCTTTTTTGGTCTAGGTGCAATCTGAGGAAACATTAAAAAGGATCGTCGTCGTTTCGACGAAGAATGTCTTTAGTGTACTAAAAATATGAATGTCTTTCTAGGGAGACCCAGGAAGGTATTAAAGAGTATTTTAAATGGGAGTGGAGCATAGTTCTATAGGTGGACGCCATTTCGGAATATCGCCATAATGGTGGACCAGGGGTGACTCTAAAATGTGTGTTGTAAGATATGGGTATCAAATGAAAGGTGTTAATGAGTATTTTAAAAGGTAGTAAGCAGTAGTTCTATATGTGGACGCCTTTTCGAGATATCACCATAAAGGTGGACCAGAGGTGACTCTAGAATGTGTTTGTACGATATGGGTATTTATTTATTTATTTATTTATTTATCAGTCTACAAAATAAAACAATTATAAATCTCAGATGTAATACACGATATAACCAACATAAGCAGTCATCAATTTTAAACAGTATTGAATTAAACCCTTGACAATTTCAATTAAAAACTTAGAAGTAAGCAAAAGATAAAATGTTGTAAATGTGTTAAAATGTACTCATGAGGGAGCTAGTAAATAATAATTTATGAAATTGACAATAAAGCAAATTAATAGTAGCTAAAATATATACAGAATAGAATTTATACAGAGTAAATTTGATTGCATACATATAAAAATAATGATCACAACGCAATTTTGCCAACATGTTTCAAGTAACTGGTAGTTCAAATTTAAAACAGAGGGTTGAACAGTATATCACGGTTTAGCGTTCTTTGCTTCAATTCGAATTAGAAATTTAATGTAGTTAAAAGGTATTTTTTAATACCAAGAAACGAGTCGCAGACGTCTAAATTTTTACAGTGTTGAGAGCACGGGTGAGCGGATAGGCATTACAAGTTTGACATCATCAGCGTACATCAACGGCTTTCAGCTCTTCAAAACACTAGGAAGATCATTAATGAACAACAGGAACAAAAGCGGACCAAGATGGCTGCCTTGAGGAACACCAGAAGTTACGTTTATGAACCGAGACCAACAATTATTAAATATAACTGTTTGTTTTCTTTCCTTCGCATAAGAAGAAACCCAAGATAGAAGCAAAGAAGGAAATCCTAACCGATCAAGTTTGAATAAAAGTATAGAATGAGAAACTTTATCAAATGCCTTACTAAAATCAGTATAAATATCGTCAACATCACAATTAGTCTTAAAACTGTTGGATACAAAGGTTGTAAACTCGGTATCAAATGAAAGGTGTTAGTGAGTATTTTAAAAGGGAGTGGGCCTTAGTTCTATAGGTGGACGCCCTTTCGAGTTATCGCCATAAAGGTGGTGGTGACTCTAGAATGTGTTTGTACAATATGGGTATCAAATGAAAGGTGTTAATGAGTATTTTAAAAGGGACTATGCCTTAGTTCTATAGGTGGACGCCTTTTCGAGATATCGCCATAAAGGTGGACCAGGAGTGATTAGAATGCGTGCGTACGATATGGGTATCAAATGAAAGGTGTTAATGATTATTTAAAACGTAGTGGGCCTTAGTTCTATAGGTGGACGCCTTTTCGAGATATCGCCATAAGGGTGGACCTGGTGTGACTCTAGAATGTGTTTATATGATATGGGTATCAAATGAAAGGTGTTGAGGGGGGTTGCTAGGATAAAATTTACCTTCCTTTTCTTCTTGTGGGATGTAGCTGTGGTGGCGATGATGGTGGTTGTGATATGGCGCTTTGATGTTGGTGGCGGTTGAAGCTGGTGGCGGTGGCTCCTGGGCTGGATAATATAGCGTTCAGTTTGTCTGCAGCGGGTTCGGCAAGAATTGCGTCAAAGCTAACTTATGCTTTATTTCTACTATTATAGCGGCCGTATAGATATTGCATATAACTTTGGTTCACAGCCCGCAAATAAGACTGTTAACACTTAGGATTTCACTTCACATACAACTTAATAGTCCAGATTCATCAAGAGTTATGCACCATAGAAAAAGTTATTAATGTTAAAGAGGATTCTTATACTCATTTTCATACAATAATTGCTTCTTTTCCGTTACCAAACCTCACCAAATCAACTAAATAATATTATGCAGTGAAACTATTTCTTTTAATATATTATCTTTAAAGGAGACTTTACAAATTTTTTTTGTGTCACACACGGCATAGATAAAATTCGAATAATTCATGTAAAAGCAAAATGGCAACAAAACATATGTATATGTGTATGTACACACCATCCCGATCTGTCAATTCACGGATAGGGTTGCCATAGCGGCGAAGTGTGAACTCTTATACTCTAGTAGATATAACTATAGATATAATTCATGGATTTAACGTAATTCATGAGTCTTAAATATAATCAAATAGTAATGTATAAAAAGGTTCAATGTACATATTTATATATATGTAACTTAGTTACACTAGTTATAAATAAGGTACATGTTCAAATTCAGTTTATGTTTAATATAAAATTCAGTTAAATTACAGGTTTAGGTTTTTAACTAGCTATAAATTATGTTGATGGCGTTGGCTGTTGATGACTGTGTAATAGTCGCTCAGCCATCGTGTCCGCCCTTGACGCGTTCAGCGGCTAGAGCCTCCTGTAGTTCCTTAAGGGTCCGCAACGCATCTCGCACGAGGATTTCGGATACCTTTCCTCTAGCGGTGGCGGTCTGCAGCCCTTGTGCGGTGCATCGAATGGTGCGTCGGGTGATGCTAGGTGCTGCTGAGGCAGTGTTGTTTCCCGGGCGAGAACGGGGTCGCCCAGTAGCGGCAAGGGGTGCCGGTGCGGCTGATCGAGCAGACCGGAATGCCTGGGCGGCGCGTGCGCGTGCCGGAATTGGTACGGCGAATCTGCCAGGCCGGGGTGCCTGGATGGCGCATTGCGCGCTTGGGGTAGCGTCCCACCGATGGAGTAGGGAGTGATGTCGCGCTCCACAGATCCGGCATCTGTCGTACGAGCTGCACTCGCTGGTGATCTGATATAATGCCAAGCAATTTAGGCAGAACTTATGGTCTCGTACAAGCATCTATCTCTGGCTTCTAAATATTACGCAGTTCCGAAGGACGTGCTGACGGGTGCATATGCGGCACCGTCGGTAATCCGTTAGTAGTGTCGAGCTGCGTGATTTATTGGCGCGGTTGGGAGCAACTATCTCCGACCGCACTGGCCTTCGTGACGACGATTGATTTGCACGATGATTAGCGATCTGTCATTACAGTTGTAAAAGTATTTTAGTGGAGAGGAATACTGATACAGGGGGTTCCAGCTGGCATTGTGTTGCGAAATACGACATATTAGAGACGGTGATGTGGTAAGAGTGGACAGAGATGGTTTGAGAGTAGCTACGAATTCTCTGGGTTTGCCCGAAATAGTGGGCTTTCAGTCTGAGGGAGGAAACAAAGCTTAACAAGTGGTCGTGTGAGGGTGCCGGTTTGCGTACGAACGTCAACAACACGTATATGGCCGCCAGGTCCTGGATGTATTTTTTCAACACGTCCAAGGCGCCATTCAGTCGGGGGAAGTGAGTCGTCGTGAATGCCGACACACTCACCGACCTTGGGTTCGGGTTGTGAAATTTTCCACTTCTGCCTTTTCTATAGATGGTTTAGGTAATCTTCCTTCCACCTTTTGCTGAATTGATGATGTAAGCTTTTTACCCTGTCCCATCGGTTTATAAGAGATAACTCCGCGTGATCCACTTCAGGGATAGCGAGGCGGGACCACCTCTGAGAAAGTGGAAGGGGGTCAGAGCGGTAAACTCGGTGGGATCTTGGGATAAAGGTGAGATAAGACGAGAGTTCAATACGGCTTCTATTTTTACCAAGAGGGTGGTAAATTCTTCAAAGGTGAACTTGTGGGCTCCTGCAGTCCTCTTAAATTGCAGTTTGAAACTCTTCACTGCAGACTCCCACAAGCCGCCCATGTGGGAGCTCCGGCGGAATGAAATTCCAATTGATGCCCTGGGGAGAGTATATCGCGATTACTTCTTGAGAGGCAGTTTTCATGAGGTCAACGAACTACTTTTCGGTCGCTTTTTTAGCTCCAGTAAACGTTTTGCCGTTGTCACTTATCATTGTGGCAGGATATCCACGACGTCCGACGAAGCGAACAAATGCTGCGAGAAAGGCATTGGTTGTTAAATCCAAGCACAGCTCAAGGTGGACAACTTTAGTCACGAAACAGACAAAAACGGCCACGTAGCCTTTCAGTAAGGTGTGAGACCTAAGCAAGGAGGCTTTTATTTGAAAAGGCCCCGCAAAGTCAACACCGGTAGTGGTAAAAGGCGGAGCGTATGCGCATCGTTCCGGGGACAAAGCCGCCATGATTTGCGATCGCATTTGCTGCTTGTGGAGGGTACAAGTTTTACACTGATGTATGCATCTCTTTATGAGGGGTTTGAGTCGTGGAATATAGAGACCCTGTCTGAGGCATTGCTGCATGAGACGTATTTCGGCGTGAAGAAGAAGTTCATGGAGTTACTGTATATAAAGGACAGCGATTCTTGATTTTTCAGGGAAGGCGCTTCGGACAAGATACATAATTTCAGCTGTTCGATTGGATACGAAAGTTTTCCAAGTGTGGGGAGGCTTTTCGAGCCATGCTAACACAATTTCCGAGTCAGACCACATGTAAAGATTTTTAAGAGAGAGCTCGAGATGGGATTGTACGACGGCGATTAGTCGGGCAAGGAGTAAAGCTGTACACAATTCTAGTCTTGAAAGACTGGTAGTGCGAAGAGGGGCAACCTTGCCTTTAGCGACCAGAAGGTGAGGCGACTTGGTGGCACCGTGGGTTGTTCGCAGATATATAGTTGCGTAATATGCCTTTTCTGACGAATCGCAGAAACCATGAAGTTCAACCTGCTGGTTCGGGATATAGTCAACCCATCGAGGTATCTTTATATTTGAGATGTTGCTTAAATTTTTTGCGAACTGCGTCCATTTAATGAAGCGGAGGGGCTTCACTGGTTCGTCCCAGCCAGTTCCGTCTATCCATAGCTCTTGGAGTAAAATCTTGGCCTGAATCATAATCGGCGTAAGCCACCCTGCGGGGTCAAGAAGTTTTGCGACCGCGGAGAGAATTTGTCGTTTTGTACTAGCGGACGAGAGGGGTATTGAGTCCACTGTATACGAAAACGTGTCGGTCAGGGTGTTCCACTGTATGCCGAGAGTTTTGGTGTTGCCTACTTTCTCGAATTCCAAAAGATTAGTGTCTAGCAAGTCCTTTTCTTTAATATTTTTTACAATACTGGGGTGATTGGCCGTTATTTTCCGTAATGGCAATCCTGCTGACGCAAACACTTGGATGACTTGGGAGAGAGATGTTCCAGCAGAGAGAATTTCATGGCTGTCAGAGAGAATTTCATCAACATATGTTTCTTTGGTCAAGACAGGGACGGCTTTGGGGAAAGTTTCTTCCACATCTTTTGACAGTTGGTGAAGAGTACGTATGGCGAGGTAGGGGGCAGAGTTCACACCAAATGTGACTGTTTTCAGACGATAGTCTTTTATGTGGTCGATTGGGGCCGAGCGAAAGACGATCCTCTGATAGTCTCTGTCGTCTTCGTGCATTATAATTTGACGATACATTTTTTCTACGTCAAATTTTTCATAGGAGTCGGTTTCCTCCATATGATCGAGGGTGAGCTATTCTTCTAGGACACTATCATATTGAGTCTTTAGATCCCCTTTCTTCTGCAGGCTTCTCTCCATTTCAAGAAACTGGCTTAGAGCTGGGACAATGAGATTGACTCTGGGAAGCTGGGTTTAAACGGCAGCCTTACGATATAATGACCGTTATCATCGCGTGAGGTTGTGGCTGCGTAAAAATTCTCGCAAAACTCGTCTTCTGGGGTTATTTGGGGTGGGAACTTCCTCCAATTCCCAGAATTTTCGCAATAGAGGGCTAAGATCTTCGTTCGTCACTTCTGACACTTGCATGCAGAAAGAGTTGACCATAACAGGGGCTCTACCTCTCAGAAGCCATCCAAAAATGGTTTTCTGCGATAGAAGATTGGGAGAAAGTTTCTCAACGCGATTTTGGATGATTTGCGGTATTACATCACTGCCTAGGACGCGATCCATTTGCGAGGGGGAGTCACAGTTCGAGTCTGCGAGGTTAAGGTGTGTCCATTTTGCTTTAAGCTCGCTAGTGAGCTTAAGCGAGGGAAGCATTTTTGTTAGCCGAGGTAATACTATTGCCTCTGCACTTCTCCTGGTTTTAAAATCGGGGGATACCAAAGTCAGAGAGCACAATTTGTTTAAGGTCTGAACTACCTTGCCGCCCATCCCTGATATTTCAAATCTAGAGGGTTTGAATGGGAGTTTGAGTCTATCTTAGGCTCTGGTAGAGATAAAGGTTCGTTCAGATCCCTGATCTACAAGAGCTCTGAGTTTGAAAATTTCTTCTTTATGCTCTATGGGTACGATAGCCGTGGGTAAAATTATTTCACAATCGTTTTCGCAATAAAACGATTGGACTTAGATTTTCTGCGAGCATGAAGGGCTTTCATCCAGGGGATTCGCTTTATCGGGAGTATTACCGGGTGAGACTGTGGAATTCGTGGTCGTGGTTTGTGACACTGTCTTTTGCAATCGGGAGGGTTGTCTTTTCGGCACTTGAGACGTGTCTTCGTGAAGAACTGTGTTGTGCCAATCTTGACATTGATTGCAAGTTTGAGTACTGGCACAGTCTTTCAATACGTGTGACTGAGAAAGGCAATTGAAACACATATTGTTTACTCTAACAAACGTTCTGCAATCAGAGGTCGACAGCTTCTTAAATTTGAAGCAACTTATAAGGGGGTGAGATGAGGTTTAACACATAGCGCACTTGTACATTGTCCGCTGCTCTGTCATATGAGACTGGGTGTGGGAGGTCGATTTATTTGGAAACGAATGTGACTGTTGGGGTTTAAATGGCGGCCTAGTTTGAGGAGGAGTGAATTTACTTTTACTTGGGCGCCATTGATCAACTCTTTCTACCACTTCGTATAGCGTTGTGAGGAACTGGGCCATTTGAGACCAGTTGGGAAGTTCCCTTCTTGAGGTTAGAGATTGCTCCCACAACGTGACTGTATTTTCTGGGAGATTAGAGATAACCAGATAAATAAGTATGGGGTCCCAGTTATCTGTGGAGACTTGTTGCGTGGCGAGAATTTGAAGGCAATTATTCACCGACGCCCAGTGGCGCCTCTGCCGTTAAAGCATGGCTAAAATCAAAAAAAATTATGAAAGCGTTCGCTAAATCTAATACATGTTTCTAATAGAGAATTTTCCAGGGATCAAGAATATACAACTGTTTTTTCACAGAAAATTATAGTTTACCAGGTAGAGCCGCTCAAATTTCACCAATTTTCAACATTGGGAAAAATTTGAAATTTTTCTTCTTTTTCGTTGTATTTAAAATGGTTTTGTGAGTAAATAAGCCTGCCGGTTGTCGTTTTCTTGTATAGCAATTTAGGCCCTTTTTAAAACTTTGATGGAAAAAAATGTTAAAATATGTGCTCCGTCAAATTAACAGTAGTTATTTGTGAAATATTCAGTTACCTAAATTCCTAAAGTCTACCTGCGTCCAGCTGCAACTTCACTTTTTACATCAAATAAAGTTGAACAACCTTGGGCATAAATACGCGCCTGAGCAGCTATTTATAATTCAGTACGGCCGTAAGCCCGTTTTTGTTATTGGAACTTGTTAACAACATACATTTTTTTAGTTACGAATTGTATACCTGAAATTCATTTTAATAATTTGAGTAGGTATATAAAGCTATCCATCATACAATGCACATTATCATTCGTCTTTTGGAGATTAAGGAACTAAGTATTCTGTTTACTTAAATAAAGTGAATGTTATTTTTAAATATAGTTCACAGTTTAATATTTAGTCGGATACACTCGAAGCCAATTCTAATATGTATCTAGAAAACTCGAAACTATTTGCGGTATTTAAGTCTACAAAGTCGAGACGGGACTTCGTTGAGGCTATTATGAGAGAATTAGCGAGTGAAACAAGCATTAAAGAAAAGGAAGGCAGGGAAGGAAAAATTGGTTTACAATACATTATGATAAAAAAAGAAAATGGAAGGACGTCTATCGTAACAATTCAAAATTTCTAAGTAAGCATGAAAAGGGGCTAGCTGACAAAATTTTTTGGACGAAAGAACGCCTAGCACGTCAACCAATCCAACTAGAGGGAGACCAACAAAACCCATAGAAGAGTGTTCTACCTACACAAGGAAAAGGAAGCTGACTGATACCACAAAAGCTATGGACACGACTCATCTTTCAGAAGCACTGGCTATTAAATATAAAAAAGACAAAGAAAACGCGAAGTCACATACAACAGAAGTAGTTGCGGTAGTAAGTCCAGTGCGACTGATGAGGATCAAAAACAGCGAACCACCAAATGCGCTACCTAGGAAATACACTCCCGAAAAAGCTTTGGCGCTGTTTATAGATCTCGGTTTAACGAAGAAAAAATATATTTTATTGCGAAAGTCATTATTGCAACGAAATGCCAATATTTTACCTGGATACAAAAAAATTACTCAAGCCACGAAAGAAGCAGTTCCTCTAAGTCCCAAAATAACCGAAGTATCAGCTGAAATTGAGCTACAAAACCTAATACTAGGTTCAAACACACACCAAATTGGCAATTTATACTGTTTGGGAAATTTATTACGCAATTTGTCATATAATAAATTGTAATAACAAATTGCCAAATTTAAAAAAAATTGCGTAATAAATTGTTTCAAACTGCAAATGCAACATTGTAAAGTGTGTTTATTGAGTATATTTAAACGTCAGTTACGCATGGCTGAACTATATGGTTGGCTCATCTCATCAGCTGATTTTATGTCTTTCATTTCACTGGAGTAGGGATTGTCAAAAGAAGATGGGAAAATCAAAATGAAACCAAAATATTGAACACATTTTCTTACAACACACAAAAATTTCAAAGTTTTATGTTTTCATTCCATTCCAACACGCACATTTTGACAGTCTCAAAAAAGATATGTTGTTACTGTAGAGATGAGCCAACCAGCTATCAAATTACTATTGTGTAAGCTAAATAGAGTTGTATGAACACCACTCCATTTAAATCGAAATAGCCTCAATTTATATTTCTGTTTGAACATAGTATAATGGATCATACGTCTACACGACTCCTTCAAAGTTTTACTGAAGAAAAGTTGAAATCACTGCCAAAGGAGCTAGCATTGATAACTAAGTGGGGCTGTGATGGATCATCAGGACAAAGCGCATATAAACAAAGAATAAATGTAGACGATGAAACAATTACAGATAGTAATATGTTTATGGCTTCTATCGTTCCATTACGACTAAAAGATGAAGCTTCAGAATATTGGAAAAATCCACGTCCGTCATCAACTATATTGTGCCGCCTGATATTATTTAAATACGAGAAGGAGCCTTCGGAACTCATAAAAGCTACAGTGAGTGATATAAAAAATCAAATTGTCAAATTAGAACCAACAATAATTAAAACTGAAGAGGGGAATGTCATTACAATAAATCATGATTTTCTTCTAGCAATGGTCGATGGAAAAGTTTTGAACTTAATAACAAATACGACATCTATAATGAAATGTCCAATTTGTAAGAAGAGCCAAAAGGACTTTGAAAATCTTGATGATTCAATAACTGACGAACTAAATTATGAGTACGAAATATCTCCTTTGCATGCTAGGATAAGATGTATTGAATTTGATTTGAAGCTGGCTTATACACTACTACAACAAGAAGAAGTTTTCGACGACAATACAACATGTAAGGAGAAACAAAACAGGAGAAAAAATAATTCAGGATGCATTCTATAAAGAGATTGGCTTTAGAGTTGACTGTCCAACGTATGGATACGGAATACAAAGGATCGTAACTCCTCAAGAAGATTTTTTAAAACCATGAAGCGACTGCTCGCATAACAGGAGTTGATAGAGATATTGTGAAAAGATTGGGAGTAATTTTAAATATTTTATACTGCCATGAACCAGTTAATGGACCCAAATTTGGAGAATATGCATCTAAAACTACAGAGTTGCTGCATCAAAAGTATCCTGAGAAGAAACTTACACCAACGGTACATAAAACTTTAGCACATGGAAAAGATTTAATAAAGTACCAGTGCTTACCATTAGGAGAATTGTCTGAAGAAGCTCAAGAATCTAAGAACAAGGACTACAAAAGATATAGATGTATGAACATCTGCAAAGTATCACGAGTTAGACAAAACGAAGACCTTTTCAGCATGTTAGCTATATCTTCTGATCCAGTCATATCATCTATGAGGTATGTAAGAACACAAAAAGATTTTACAGATACGTATAGCTCAGAAATGGTTGCTTTGTTAGATATATGTTCCAGTGACGATGACTATGTTAAGATAAAATAAGTTTCTCACTTCTTATCACAACAATGAAAAAGAGAGTAACTAATCATTTTTGTTGCTTTATTGATAAATAAGATATCTATGTACAAGTTAATTTTTTATTTCAAATAAAATAATTAATTAATTTTGTAATTTATAAATATATACTTTTCGTTATTTCATTTCTCTAAATTTTATCAAATTTATTTTAAAGCTTTGGCATTTCGCCTTCAAACGAGTATTAAATTTTTATAGAAATCAACACGTCTATCGAGTTTGGTACAAATTGGTAAAGCGGTTACTAAGATCAAACTTTTTAGCATAAATGGGCAGTACCAACCCCCTTTTCCAAAATTCGTTGGCTGTTTAATCTTTAGCTCAATAAAATTTCATTGAACCACTTTCAATAACTTTTAGTTATTAATAAAATACATATTTTGCTTGTAAATTAAAAAAAAACATATAAAATTTTACAATGAATTTTGAAGCACCTTGTTATTGTGGCACCAAAAACGGACATTTGAGTTTTATAAGAGTAATGCCATTTAAAAGAAACAATATGTCTATCGATTTTGGTAGTTATTGATTACGTGACTACTTAGATATAACTTTTTATCATAAGTAGGCAGTGCCACGCTATCTTATCAAAATCATCAGTTTATCTTATTTGGTGCTTAAATACGTCATTGTAAGACAAATCTCATTTTATTTTATTTTATTTTTTACTAAAAACATTTTGTTTTTGCATTTTTCTAAAAATTTTGACGAATTTTTTTGAAGCACCCTGTATCTGTGACATTCTGAGCTTTCACACAATAAAACTTCAAATAATTAGCTTTCATTTGCATTTAAATTTTTAAAATATCTTCATTGGTTCATAAGTTATGATTTTTGCAAAGAAAAAACTTAAAAGGCGCCACTGTGCGACGATTGCAACCTTTGAATGTCTTCACTGTTTTCTGTGGTGATCGTTTTTAAATTCATCAGGGCCCGTATTTGATTATCTACGAGAACTCGTCTGTTCTCGTATCGGGACTTGAGGGCTTAGTTGTCATCAGTCTAGGGAAATTGGTTGACTTTGAGCTGCCTTTCCTTGGGTTTTGTATCTGAGGTGATACAATTTTTGTGCTTGGGAGAGTTTGGGGTGGTTTATGTAGACCGCTGTGAACATGTCACGAAATGAGGGCCTTTTTCATAACCACCATAAAATATTTCGGTATCGCAGGGAGGGATTTTTAGCGAAATACCGGAGTTGTCAGATGGACCTGGTGTGACGGTAGGGGGCGCGGGGGCATTTGCTTGTTTAAGCAACTGAAGCTGGTCTTCGATCTGGGCTTTTGTGTCTTCATACGCTATGAGATAGGACATGTATTTGCTATTAGCAGATGTTGGAAAATATTCGGGCAGGTCCTGATCTGGGGTTTCGACAATTTTATCGAAGTCGTGTTGGACTCTATTCCAGAATTTTTCTATGATTGAAAATCTTATGTTAAGCGAGAACTCAGTATTGTCTTGGAGCGACGTCGACCTAAACCGAGCACATTATTCCATAAAATTGTCCATTTCGGATATAAATTTTTTGGGAGCAGACGAGAATTTAAATCTTTTAGCTCCTTGAGTTTTGGAGCCACTTTGTCTCGCTTCATCGTCATTCATTTTTGAGCATATTTTATGACGCTTACGAATGAGAATTAACAAAAATTTAACTTCAGAGAGAAACAACTTTTTTGTTTTTTTGGAAGAGAGAGTATTTGCTTTTAACTATGTGAGGGAGTTACGTTTAAATATTCACGTTAAATAGCAAGAGAGAATAATTTTCAAAACAAAAAAAAAAATGTTGTTTGTGCTGCGTTTGCACTATATTTAATATATTTAATATGTATATGATGAATTTCATATCAAATCCAATATGCGTTGAAACCGACCCCTTCAGAATTTGATGAAATTTTGCATGGGGTTACATCTCACCCACCCAAACACAACCTCATTTTTAGAAATTGCATTTTCGAAAAATTGTGGGCGAGGCAAGGTATCGAAATATCCGAAAATATTAGAAAAATTACGATAATAGGTACTTATAAAGTGTGATTACTACGGAATGGCTTTACCGATTTCAAAGATCTTCATACCATTAGAAAGGTATTGAAATAAGCTTTCAAAAAAATACACTGTACAAATTTTTAGTACACTGAAAAAAAAATTTTTTTTTAAATAAAATTTAAAACTGAAAAAACACTTCAAAGATCAAGCGATTTTGAAAAATAAAATTTTATTTTAGAAAGGTCTATTTAATATATATAACATATCTGAAAACTTAAATGGGGGGTTTTTTTTTAATTTTTTTAAGTAAATGCATCTCTTGGTTACTTTCTCATATTTGGATATCACGCGTACATTAATCAACCAATTTGAAAAATTTTTATACCGTTAGAAAGGTATTAAAACCACCTTTGAAAACATATACTGTAAAGATTCTATATTACACTGAAAGAAAAAAATTTTTTTAATTTTTTTCTAAATTTTTTTTTTCAAACTGGGAAAACATTTCAAAGACCAAGCGATTAAAAAAAAATTTGTTTAGAAAGGTAGATTTAATATATATAACATCTGAAAACTAGAAGAGTGTTTTTTTCTTTTTTTTAATTTATTTAAGTAAATGCATCTCTTGGTTACTTTCTGATATTTTGATATCACGCGTAAACTAATCAACCGATTTCAAAAATTTTTATACCGTTAGAAAGGTATTAAAATCACCTTTGAAAAAATACACTGTAAAAAATTTTTATTCCAGTGGGGTGCACCCCAGCTAACATCAAAACAACGGCTCGAATACTTCACGTACAAGGAAAAGGTCGGCGGCTCATTGAGAACATGGAGATATACAAGTTAAAAACATTTGACGGCAGGATAATAAACGAACAAACCAACACTATCTCTGATGAAATATTTGAACCCTTAAAACTAGTTTACAAAAAACAGCACAAGCGAGAAGGTACAGCAATCAAACACGTAACAATTAACAAGCAAAAACGAAAAATTTACCAAACAGCAAAAATAGCCGATTTCTACCTACCTCAACCTACCGCTTAGCTAACAAGCGGTATGTCTAGATACCTACAAAAACAACCCTTGGAAAAGGTAACAATTCGGACGTATCAATACCGCGCGCACACACACGCATATTAACGTTACCTACCGCGGACACATAGATTGACATTACATGCCACAGCACCCATGGACTATAAAAAACAACACAACGGATAGACACAGACCAGAACGAAACTAGGCATTGATATGGAATCAACTAATAAATACAGATGGGTGCAGCTATCAAGAAAATGTTCCTCTCAGCTTCGAAACATTGGCTTAAACGAAGCAGCGCTGATATCTGAGCATTTTCCAGCAGTCTCCGACATTCATCGTTGCCGTATTTGCGAAAATTGTCGCTTTAAACTTAAGGATGCTATCAAGATTGCTGATAATCAGCGTTCTACTGAAACGGAAAGTGAAGATGCACAAGAAATCTTGACTAGCGGTGAATTGTATCAAAAATTTAAGGAAGTTCCAACATGCAGCAGCTATACTAAATCACTCGAACGCAACGAACTCGTCGACAATATAAATAGGAATGTTATTCCTCATCTTGGAAGCCATCCATCGCCAATGAAGCGAGAATATTTAGAAAGGGATTCATACTGCAAAAAAAAAAAAACACAGCAAATTGCGCAAAGTATTTCGGATTCACTTGGAGGTGGTTCACTGTCAACTTTATCAGAAGACCTAAAGAAGATCAAAGCTTACTACGAACAAATTTTGGAGAACATGAAAAATCAAATCGAAAACTGCTCAAATAATTTGGTTAAGCAAAAAATATTATCTCTATTACCAAACACCATGACATCTAAGGAAATTAAAGACATTTTTGGGCATGATTTATCTTACGAATTGATAAAAATTAGCAAAGATATACAAAAAAATAAAACAAAGTTTTCGGACGTCAAACGCTCTAGCATGGACAGGCGTAGTTTACCTGAACAAACTAGTAAGTAAACAAATATTCCGAAAGTCAGCAGTATGAGCTGTGCAAAGTTGTATATTAAATTTAAATAAATAAAAATAAAAAATTAACTTTATAAAGTGTATGTCTATTTACTGTGCGTGTCTGAAAAATTTGATAATACGATTTTTGTTCGAATCTATTAGAATACTTAGTCATAGTATCTGTATCTGTATAACTTCCAAAGTATAGCTAGGTACCATTTTTGTCACACAATAATAGCAAAATAAAAAAAAAGTTAACAAGAGATGGTTTTACTTATAAATTAAAAAAAAAAAAACCCCATTCTAGTTTTTATATTAAATCGACCTTTCTAAAAATTTTTTCTTTAAATCGCTTGGTCTTTGAAGTGTTTTCTCAGTTTAAAAAAAAAATTTTGAAAAAAATTAAAAAAAATTTTTTTTCAGTGCAATATAGAATCTTTACAGTATATGTTATATATATAAGGTGATTTTAATACCTTTCTAACGGTATAAAAATTTTTGAAATCGGTTCATTAGTTTACGCGTGATATCAAAATATCCGAAAGTAACCAAGAGATGCATTTACTTAAATAAATTAAAAAAAAAGAAAAAAAACAGCCTTCTAGTTTTCAGATATGTTATATATATTAAATCTACCTTTCTAAAAAAAAATTTTTTTTTAATCGCTTGGTCTTTGAAGTGTTTTCCCAGTTTGAAAAAAAAAATTTAGGAAAAAATTAAAAATTTTTTTTTCTTTCAGTTTAATATAGAATCTTTACAGTATATGTTTTCAAAGGTGATTTTAATACATTTCTAACGGTATAAAAATTTTTCATATTGGTTGATTAATTTACGCGTGATATCCAAATATGAGAAAGTAACCAAAATTAAAAAAATTAAAAAAAACAAAAAAAAACCCCATTTTAGTTTTCAGATATGTTATATATATTAAGAAGACCTATCTAAAATAAAATTTTATTTTTCAAAATCGCTTGATTTTTGAAGTGTTTTTTCAGTTTTAAATTTTATTTAAAAAAAAAAATTTTTTTTTTTGAAAGCTTATTTCAATACCTTTCTAATGGTATGAAGATCTTTAAAATCGGTAAAGCCATTCCGTAGTAATCACACTTTAAAAGTACCTATTATCGTAATTTTTCTAATATTTTCGGATATTTCGATACCTTGCCACGCCCACAATTTTTCAAAAATGCTATTTCTAAAAATGGGGTTGTATTTGGGTGGACAATATGTAACCCCATGCAAAATTTCATCAAATTCTGAGGGGGTCGGGTTAAAAATGTACGTTTTTTAGCCTTTGATATGAAATTCATCATATGAGGGTGGCTTAAATATACTTGGGAAAAATTATGTGAGATATATGTATGTATATATACGTTTTAAAAAGTATCTCGGAGGAAAATTATTATAACTTTTGATACGGAAGACTAATTCGTATGAGATTATCTTAAAAATGTGTTTTTTGTTTTTGGTGTGACTTAGAGGAGTCTTACTTCGATTTGTTGGACTGTAACGGGGTTTTGCTGAGAGAAAGCTGAGTAGCTTATCGAAATTCTTAATGGGGATTGAGAATTTATAGCGTGCAAATTTAATGCGAGAAAAGTGCTATTACACGCACTGCACCACTCTTGTACCACTATGCACGAGATTTTATTTCACCGCTTATGTTGTTTTCTTTCTTTTGTATATCCGCATGTATGTGTATACGCAAATAAGGAAACGCGTTTTTATACTCAGTTGAGCAGAGCTCACAGAGTATATTAAGTTTGATTGGATAACGGTTGGTTGTACATATATAAAGGAATCGAGATAGATATAGACTTCCATATATCAAAATAATCAGGAACGAAAAAAAATTTTATTGAGCCATGTCCGTCCGTCCGTCCGTCTGTTAACACGATAACTTGAGTAAATTTTGCGGTATCTTGATGAAATTTGGTATGTAGGTTCCTCAGCACTCATCTCAGATCGCTATTTAAAATGAACGATATCGGACTATAACCACGCCCACTTTTTCGATATCGAAAATTTCGAAAAACAGAAAAAGTGCGATAATTCATTACCAAAGACAGATAAAGCGACGAAACTTGGTAGATGAGTTGAATTTATGACGCATAATAGAAAATTAGTAAAATATTGGATAATGGGCGTGGCACCGTCCACTTTTAAAAGAAGGTATGTTAAAATTTTGCAAGCTGTAATTTGTCAGTCATTGAAGATATCATGACGAAATTTGGCAGAGACGTTACTCCTGTTACTATATTTACGCCTAATAAAAATTTGCAAAATCGCAGAAGGACCACGCCCACTTTAAAAAAAAAATTTTTTTTAAAGTAAAATTTTAACAAAAAATTTAATAACTTTACAGTATATAAGTAAATTATGTCAACATTCAACTCCAGTAATGATATGGTGCAACAAAATACAAAAATAAAAGAAAATTTCAAAATGGGCGTGGTTCCGCCCTTTTTCATTTAATTTGTCTAGGATACTTTTAACGCCATAAGTCGAACAAAAATTAACCAATACTCTTGAAATTTGGTAGGGGCATAGATTTTATGATGCTAACTGTTTTCTGTGAAAACGAGCGAAATCGGCTAATGCCACGCCCAGTTTTTATACACAGTCGTTCGTCTGTCCTTTCGCATGGCCGTTAACACGACAACTTGAGCAAAAATCGACATATCTTTAATGAACTTAGTTCACGTACTTATCTGAACTCACTTTATCTTGGTATAAAAAAAGAACGAAATCCGTCTATGAGCACACCCACTTTTTCGATATCGAAAATTACGAAAAATGAAAAAAATGCCATAATTCTATACCAAATACGAAAAAAGGTATGAAACATGGTGAGGTAATTGGATTGGTTTATTGACGCGAAATATAACTTTAGAAAAAACTTTATAAAATGGTTGTGACACCTACCCTATTAAGTAGAAGAAAAGTTCTGCAGGGCGAAATAAAAAACCCTTAAAATCTTGGCAGGTATTACATATATAAATAAATTAGCGGTATCCAACAGATGATGTTCTGGGTCACCCTGGTCCACATTTTGGTCGATATCTGGAAAACGCCTTCATATATACAACTACCACCACTCCCTTTTAAAACTCTCATTAATACCTTTAATTTTATACCCATATCGTACAAACACATTCTAGAGTCACCCCTGGTCCACCTTTATGGCGATATCTCGAAAAGGCGTCCACCTATAGAACTAAGCCCCACGCCCTTTTAAAATACTCATTAACACCTTTCATTTGATACCCATATCGTATAAACATATTCTAAAGTCACCCCTGGTCCACCTTTATGGCGATATTTCGAAACGGCATCCACCTATAGAACTAAGGCCCACTCCCTTTTAAAATACTCATTAACACGTTTCGTTTGATGCCCATATTGTAAAAACAAATTCTAGAGTCACCCCTGGTCCATCTTTATGGCGATATCTCGAAAATGCGACCACCTATACAACAACCACCACTCCCTTTTAAAACCCTAATTAATACCTTTAATTTGATACCCATATCATACAAACATATTCTAGATTCACCACTGGTCCACCTTTATGGCGATATTTCGAAACGGCGTCCACCTATAGAACTAAGGCCCACTCCCTTTTAAAATACTCATTAACACGTTTGGTTTGATGCCCATATTGTAAAAACAAATTCTAGGGACAACCCTGGTCCACCTTTATGGCGATATCTCGAAACGGCGTCCACCTATGGAACTAAGGATTACTCCCTTTTAAAATACTCATTAACACCTTTCTTTTGATACCCATATTGCACAAACAAATTCTAGGGTCACCCCTGGTCCACGTTTATGGCGATATCTCGAAACGGCATCCACCTATGGAACTAAGGATTACTCGCTTTTAAAATACTCATTAACGCCTTTCATTTGATACCCATATCGTACAAACTCATTCTAGAGTCACCCCTGGTTCACCTTTATGGCGATATCTCCAAAAGGCGACCACCTATACAACAACCACCACTCCCTTTTAAAACCCTCATTAATACCTTTAATTTGATACCCATATCGTACAAACACATTCTAGAGTCACCCCTGGTCCACCTTTATGGCGATATTTCGAAACGGCGTCCACCTATAGAACTAAGGCCCACTCCCTTTTAAAATACTCATTAACACCATTCGTTTGATGCCCATATTGTACTAACAAATTCTGGGTTCACCCCTGGTCCACCTTTGTGGCGATATCTCGAAACGGCGTCCACCTATGGAACTAAGGATTACTCCCATTTAAAATACTCATTAACACCTTTCTTTTGATACCCATATTGTACAAACAAATTCTAGGGTCACCCCTGGTCCACCTTTATGGCGATATCTCGAAACGACGTCCACCTATGGAACTAAGGATTACTCCTTTTTAAAATACTCATTAACACCTTTCATTTGATACCCATATCGTACAAACGCATTCTATAGTCACCCCTGGTCCACCTTTATGGCGATATCTCGAAAAGGCGACCACCTATACAACTACCACCACTCCCTTTTAACCCCTTGTTGTCTGACGGTACTCTCCAGTACCACTTCTGATTTTGCTACTTTAAAAGCAATCAGTAAGTTTTTTACATTATGCAGACCAACGGTACTTTAAAGTAAAAAACATAGAACATATATAACGGGATTTTTATAAAAATTCGTGGATTCTCTGCTTTTTATGCTCATTGCAAGTAAGTGTTTTCCATAGTGCGGTCACAAATTAGAAGTGGTGTATTATTTTAATTATATCTTGCTAAATTCTTAAAATATCTCTATTAAATAAAAAGAAAATATAAGTTTTGTGGATTTGTTATTTAGTTTTGAAGACACAAAGAACTTTACTGTTTTTGTTTACCAGTGATCTTTGATTTTCCGAAGGAGACTTGTAAGTACCGTCGGGCTCTGCTGTCCTTGCATTTTCTGATTTTTATAGCACAGCTTTTTACAAATACTAATGGATAATGGCTGGAGTCCGTGGAAGATTTTTGTCAGAAAATGAAATTGCTTCCATTTTGGAAGAAATTCCAATCGATAATGAGCAAGATACGGATATCGAGAGTGATGATGAAGATGAAGAGATTACTTTACCGAACGAGGAAGATCAGTTTTTGATTGAAGTCCTAAATCAAATTCAGGAAGAAGAAAATGAAGAGACAAATATATTGCTAGAAAACGAAAGAAGCACAGTTTTCGAAGAACCATTGCGAAAATGGAAAAAAATTGATAAAACCACCGTGGTTTCACAATTTGATTCTGCAGAGGGACCAATAATTGGATTTTTTGACGATATGGAAACGCCAAAACAATTTTTCCTATCTTATATGGAGCCTATTGTGGAAGGAATCATATTTCATTCGAATTTATATGCGGTACAAAAAAACAAAACCTTGAATTTACAAAAAAGTGAATTTCATGCATTTGTAGGCATAAACTTTTTTATGGGCTAACATAACCTGCCAAGTTATCGTCATTATTGGAGTACTAGCGAAAATCTGGCTGTGCCCATAGTACCAAAAACCATGTCCCGAAACAGATTCGATTCAATCTTACGTTTTTTGCACGTAAATGATAATTCTAAAATTCCGGAAAACAATATGGATCGACTGTTCAAAACTCGCCCTATATTGAAGGTCTGAATCAACGTTTTCTTCAGGTATACCATGGAACGAAGGAGCTATCAGTTGACGAATCTATGATTCTTTTCAAAGGTAGAAGTGCTATAAAACAATATTGCCCTATGAAACCAATTAAGCGTGGTTACAAATTATGGTGCATGGGGGATCAAAGCGGATACATCTGTCAGGCTACTAGAATTTCTACAAACGCAGAAAGTTTTTGCTTGCGGTACAGTACGAGGAAATCGAAAAGGACTTCCTTCAAACATGAAAGCGGACAAGAATATGAAAAGAGGCGAGTTCGATTCACGAACAACTATGAACGATGTAACTTTTTTTAAATGGATTGATAACAAGCCCATACTGTTGGCTTCCAGCTTCCATGGCACTGAGAAAAGTACTGTCCAGAGGAGAGATCGTAAAGTTCAGGCAATGCAAGTTCAATGTCCAACTGCAATTAAAGATTATAATTCATTCATGGGTGGCGTAGATCATGCAGATCAGTTGCGTTGTGCATACGGTATAGGCAGGCGATCAAAAAAATGGTGGCATAGATTGTTTTGGGGGCTCTTGGAAATAGCTTTCGTTAATTCCTACATTGTATATTGCCGAAGTCATGATAAAATGACTCTTCTAGAGTATAGACGATCCGTTGAACAAGGCTTAATGACGCAAAAAGATGTTGCCAACAAACGCAAGTTGAGTCTTACACCAACACCCTCAAGAAAAAAACGTCGTGGAAAAGGTGAGTCAGTACCAAAAGATGTCCGATTAGGTAATTTGGGAGTACATAGGCCAATTTTTGGAGAAAGTCGAGGAAGATGTGAAATGTGCAGTAGAAAAAAATTCAATCAAAGCCGCATTCGAAATGTCAACACTGCGGAATATTTTTTTGCTGTAATGACAAAAAAACTGTTTTTCCGAGTACCATGGCATTAAAGCATAAAAATATGAGCTTTTCAAGCCCGAAGGTACTTCTGAGTACCATATCCTTTTTTTATACTACAATGTCCTTGAAATATTTTGTTTATTTTTTTGGTTAATATTTCATGCCTTTGAATAAAAATATACTAAAGCATATAACATAAAAGCCTTTTTTCTTGGTTTGGTCAACAAGGGGTTAAAACCCTCATTAATACCTTTAATTTGATACCCATATCGTACAAACAAATACTATGGTCACACCTGGTCCACCTTTATGGCGATATCTCGAAACGGCGTACACCTGTGGAACTAAGCATTACTCCCTTTTAAAATACTCATTAACACCTTTCTTTTGATACCCATATTGTACAAACAAATTCTAGGGTCACCCCTGGTCCACCTTTATGGCGATATCTCGAAACGGCGTCCACCTATGTAACTAAGGATTACTCCCTTTTAAAATAGTCACTAACACCTTTCATTTGATACCCACATCGTACAAACGCGTTCTAGAGTCAACCCTGATTCACCTTTATGGCTATAACCCTAAATGGCGTCCACCTATAGAACTCATAAAATACTCTTTAATGCCTTTCATTTGATACACATGTCATACAAACACATTCCAGGGTTTCCCTCGGTTCATTTTCCTACATGGTTATTTTCCCTTATGTTGTCACCATAGCTCTCAACTGAGTATGTAATATTCGGGAAGACACTGTATCGATTTAAAGAGATTAAATATTTTTAGAGCGCTATACACATGTAATGCCGAGACAAAAAAAAAATATTTGAGATGTAAAATCGATATACGTGCCCACTGTATCTAGCTTAGTTTTTCTTATTATATTTTTAATTGAGGACAACAGATATTTTAGTTCAACTTGAGAAAATTTTAAAATATGCTGAGATTTGTCGCAATAAAATTTGAGGGGTAGTTTTATCAAGCGTGCCCACTGTAGCTCTAATCGAGTTTTTCTTATTTTGCTTTGCACATATGGGGTTATTGCTGTATATATATATGTATGTGCAGATTTTGGCGGGAAATTGAGAAACTTTGGCGGGAAATGAGGATTATTGGCTGGAGATAAAAATCCTCGAAAATGAAATTTGCCTTAATTTTTTTTGTTTATATATAATTTCCCACTGTTTAGGGATGTATTAAAATTGAGTTACTACTCACGGTTTCCAAATGCTGTCTTTTTGTGTCCTTGTAAGTTTTTTGGTCACTGGCTTCTTCTTGGCGAGGAAGGACCACTGTTGAGGGGGGTTGGCAGGATAAAATTAACCTTCCTCTTCTTCTTGTGGGATGTAGCTGGTGGCGATGATGGTGGCTGTGATATGGCGCTTTGATGTTGGTGGCGGTTGAAGCTGGTGGCGGTGGCTCCTGGGTTGGATAATATAGCGTTCAGTTTGTCTGCAGCGGGTTCGGCAAGAATTGCGTCAAAGCTAACTTAGGTATTACATATAACTTTGGTTCACATCCAGCAAACAAGGCTGTTAACACTTAGGATTTCACTTCACATACAACTTAATAGTCCACATTCATCATCAATGCACCATAGAAAAAGTTATTAATGTTCAAAGAGGATTCTTATACTGATTTTCACACAATAATTGCTTCTTTTCCGTTACCAAACCTCACCAAATCAACTAAATAATATTATGCAGTGAAACTATTTCTTTTAATATATTATCTTTAAAGGAGACTTCACAAATTTTTTTTGTGTCACACACGGGATAGATAAAATTCGAATAATTCATGTAAAATCAAAATGTCAACAAAACATATGTATATGTGTATGTACACACCATCCCGATCTGTCAACTCAAGGATAGGGTTGCCAGATCGGCGAAGAGTGATCTCTTATACTCTAGTAGATATAACTATAGATATAATTCATGGATTTAACGTAATTCATGAGTCTTAAATATAATAGTTATACATCAAATAGTAATGTATAAAAGGTTCAATGTAGGTACATATTTATATATATTGTTACAAAACTAAGGAGTGCTGCCAGCTCTAAGCCGATGCTAAGCAGTGACGTGAATGCACATCAATAATTCAATCATCATGTATCTACATAAACGAAACAATAACTGCGTCTACATATATGTACCATGTACGTATACGAGCAGCGGAGAGTCAATGTACATATACATGCATATATCTGAGATACTCCTATAAGTATGCAATGAGAAAACTATAAAATTGTGCAATTGTAGTTATAGCTGAGAAGTTTGAGAGCTCATGGACAATGCTAGTAGATTATAGAAGATGCCAACGAGGAAGCCAGAGAGTATAAAAGGCCGCAGATGTAGAGGCGCTGGAATTCAGTTTGATTTGAGTTGCGAAGCAGTTACGACTAAGACGATATCTAGCTAGCAATAGCAGTATTATTTTGAAAGTCAGTTTCATTTAAGCTATCAGTTTGGTTATTAAGCTATTCGTTGCACAGTTTGAGTGTTATTGTGAAGTATTTTAATAAAGGGCATTTTTCCATTATTCAATATTGGAGTTATTTATTCAACAGTTTAGCGATACGAACCTAGCAAAAGGGAAAATAAGAGGATTTGCAGCAAATTCGTTACAATATGTAACTTAGTTACAGTAGTTATAAATAAGGTACATATTCAAATTCAGTTTATATTTAATATAAAATTCAGTTAAATTTCAGGATTGGTTTTTAACTAGCTATAAATTATGTTGATGCAGTTGGCTGTTGATGACTGTGTAATAGTGGCTCAGCCAAAAGGTGTTAATGATTATTTTAAAATGGGGTATGCCTTAGTTCTATAGGTGGACGCCTTTTCGAGATATCGCTATAAAGGTTAACCAGGTGTGACTAGAATGCGTTTGTACGATATGGGTATCAAATGAAAGGTGTTAATGATTATTTAAAACGTAGTGGGCCTTAGTTCTATAGGTGGACGCCTTTTCGAGATATCGCCATAAGGGTGGGCCAGGGGTGACTCTAGAATGCGTTTGTACGATATGATCAAATGAAAGGTGTTATTGAGTATTTTAAAAGGCAGTCGACCTTAGTTCTATAGGCGGATGCCTTTTCGAGGTAACGCCCTAAAGGTTGGCCCGGGGTGACTCTATAATGTGTTTGTACGATATAGGTATCAAATTAAAGGTGTTAATGGGGGTTTTAAAAGGAAGTGTCCCTTAGTTGTATATGCGAAGCGTTTTTGAGATATCGACCAAAATGTGGACCAGGGTGACCCAGAACATCATCTGTCCGGTACCACTAATTTATATATATATATATATATGTAATGCCACGAACAGTATTCCTGCCAAGATTCCAAGGGCTTTTGATTTCGCCCTGCATAACTTTTTCATTTTCTTTTACTTAGTATGGTAGGTGTCACACCCATTTTACAAAGTTGTTTCTAAAGTTATATTTTGCGTCAATAATCCAATCCAATTACCATGTTTCATCTCTTTTTTCATATTTGGTATAGAATTATCGCATTTTTTTAATTTTTAATTATTTTCGATATCGAAAAAGTGGGCGTGTCAAAGTCGCATTTCGGTCATTTTTTATACCAAGATAAAGTGAGTTCAGATAAGTGCGTGAACTAAGTTTAGTAAAGATATATCGATTGTTGCTCAAGTTATCGTGTTAACGGCCGAGCGAAAGGACAGACGGTCGACTGTGTATAAAAACTGTGGCTTCAACCGATTTCGCCCATTTTCACAGAAAATAGTTATCGTCATAAAATCTATGCCCCTACCAAATTTCACAAGGATTGGTAAATTTGTGTTCGACTTATGGCATTAAAAGTATTCTAGACGAATTAAATGAAAAAGGGTGTAGCCACGCCCATTTGGAAATATTCTTTTATTTTTGTATTTTGTTGCACCATATCAATACCGGAGTTGAATGTTGACATAATTTACTTATAAATGTAAAGATATTAAATTTTTTGTTAAAATTTGTCTTTGAAAAAAAAATTTTTCTAAAGTGGATGTGTTCGTCATCCGATTTTGCTAATTTTTATTTAGCACACATATAGTAATAGGAGTAACATTCCTGCCAAATTTCATCACGATATCTTGAACGACTGCGAAATTACAGCTTGCAAAACTTTTAAATTACCTTCTTTTAAAAGTGGGCGGTGCCACGCCTATTGTCCAAAATTTTACTAAGTTTCTATTTTGCGCCATAACGTTAACGCATCTACCAAATTTTATCGCTTTATCCGTCTTTGGTAATGAATTATCGCACTTTTTCGGTTTTTCGAAATTTTCGATATCGAAAAATTGGGCGTGGTTGAAGTCCAATTTCGTTCATTTCAAATGGCGATCTGAGATAAGCGCCCAGGAACCTACATACCAAATTTCATCAAGATACCTCAACATTTACTGAAGTTATCGTGTTTACGGGCGGACGGACGGACATGTCTGAATGAATTTCTTTTTTCACCCGGATCATTTTGATATATAGAAGTCTATATCTATCTCGATTAGTTTATGCCGTTACGGATTACCCTTATGCGAACAAAGTTAACATACTCTGTGAACTCTGCTCAGCTGAGTATAACCAGAGACAATATAATATAGAGACATTGCAGGGACGAAAAGACGTGTGAAGCAAGCTTCACAAAACTTCTAGTAGGTCACATTCACCACTTACCAAAGCAGAATTTGTTAACTACCACCGTCTGTATTTGTTATCTAATAATTATTTGTACACTTTTTATTCAGCTAATGTGTTCAGAATTTTAACTTTTACTCTCTAAAACTCCAATCAGTGTATTTCCGCTGCTTTCCACCGAAGTTTGCGCCTGCAACATTTTTATTTTCGATAATCTTTGGTATAACAAAGCAATTGACTTGAGGGAAAGACAACAGCTTACAAACATAATAGCTAATGATCCAAAGGTGTACGGCTTGCCAAAAATACACAAGCCGGACTTTCCATTCCGTCTAATAGTTTCGTCCATATATGTCCCATGTTATAAATTGTCCAAATACAGTGGTGATATTCTGAAGAATCTGGTCTCTGGTGAATACAATACAAAAAATTCGTATGAACTTAAGGAAAGGCTTAAAAACACAACGGTAGTGACGACGACATACTAGTGCCATTTGATGTGGTATCCCTATTTACCAATATACCTACGATGGTGGCCATAAAAATAATTTTGAAGAAATGGGCGGCCACCGTGGTGTGATGGTAGCATGCTCCGCCTACCACACCGCATGCCCTGGGTTCACACCCCGTGCAAAGCAACATCAAAATTTTAGAAATAAGGTTTTTCAATTAGAAAAAATTTTTTGTATGCTGGGTCGCCCCTTGGCAGTTTTTGGCAAGCGCTCCGAGTGTATTTCTGCCATGAAAAGCTCTCAGTGAAAACTCATCTGCCTTTCAGATGCCGTTCGGAGTCGACATAAAACATGTAGGTCCCGTCCAGCCAATTTGTAGGGAAAATAAAGAGGAGTACGACGCAAATTGGAAGAGAAGCTCGGGCTTAGATCTCTCCGGAGGTTATTACGCCTTACATTTATTTTTTATATTATTTAAAATAACAAAAAAAAAAAAAACAATTCTTATACTAACTTAATTTTTGCCGAATGGAAAATAATTATTTCATGTGGGATGAGAGGTTATACGCCGAAACGTTTAGAATGCCGATGAGTAAACCGTTCTCCCCACCATAGCTGACATAGTTATGGACGACCTATTAATAATAGCATGTCAGAACTAAAAGAAAAATATTATATAAACATATTAACTAAGTATGTGGACGACATCTTTGCCATTGTTAAGTTAAGAGATTTCGACCACACATTAAACAAGTACCACAATAAATTAAATTTACTGTGCAAATAGAAAAAAATTGCAGCATCCCCTTTTTAGATACGCGCACCCACAGAATAAACCAATATCTTTCACTAGGCTGGTATACAAAACCCAATTCATCGGGACGACTGATCAATTATGTACTTATCAGCCCAACCATTTAAATTAAGGTTAACACGGCCAAAAATCTAATGAACAAAGTGTTGAAAATCAGCCATGAAAAATTCTGGGACGTCAACATTAAAAAAATCACCAAAATATTGAGGAAAAACAATTACCCATACGATCTCATACACAATTTAATTCAACAAAACAAAACGCAAATAAAATACGAAACCAGCAACTACCCAACAGCTAACATCAATGTCCAACCAAAACAATACTGCAGCGTAACATACATTCCTAGGTTAACAGACAACATAGAAAAAAGCATACAAAAAAACAACAACAACATATGCTTCGCCTACAAATCTAACCAAAATTTTGTCTACTATTTTCACAAAAAACAAAAAGCCCAATTCCAATTACACAACAAAAAAACATTGTGTACGAAATAGCATGTAAAAGAGATGACAACCAAATATGCAATAAAATACACATAATTACAACAAAACGCGGACAAAGCATTCGTCTAAACGAACACGATACTGATATAAGGAAAAACCAAAAATAGCACTGCATACAGCTGATCTCCATAACGTAAAAATGTTAGACAAAGAGAAACGCGAAAAAGTTAGATTCACAATAGAGAGTTTAAGGATAATCCAAAACAGAAACAACGGTAAACAGAAAAGAAGACACAGATCACATTTCTTCGGCTTATCTGTTATGCATATGAAACAACCAACATACAAAGAGCAATTAACTATTTTTGAAAAGTGTACCCAAACAAACGGGTATCAAAATAATTTTTAAAATAAATTAATTAAATTAAAATATATTGATAATAACGTTAAGTGCAATATGGGTGTTCCCATGAGAAGGTCAACCACGACTGAAAAAATTAAATGACTTGAAAATGGGTTTTAAGACGAATTATTAAGGGAAAAGTACTTGAATTTTTATGATATGGAAGTATTTGCAGCTTGTTGGTAATTTAACACTCATAAACGGAAGAGTAAAACTGAGGTTCTCTTCAGCTCAGTTTTCGCAAATTGAATCAACTATTTTCTCTTCCCTATTAACAAATTAAGAGATTTTAAGTAGTGCAAATACATTTATTAAACTAACAATAACAACTACCTACAAAAATGAGAAAAAGAGAAGTTTGAACTCGAATAACGGTATTTTTTTTATTTACTTTTGATAGTATACTTACGTCGCGTACGTTATGCAAAAACATTTGTGTATTGGCAGTCGCAGGTAGTAAAGGTTACAACTCCAAATCAAGAAATCTTCTGGTTAAATATATTCACTGAAATTCTCTTTTCAATCGAAGTAATAAAAATTGTATTACCCTTTAAAGTGTGTCGCATGCGTTATTGTAAGTATGAATATTTTATTTAAATACATTGAAATCGACGTTAAGAGCAATTCTATATTATCCTGAATACATAGTTGTAAAACCATGAAACGGTGGCGCGAAGAGTTAAACAAAGACGAAGAAAAGCTAAAAGAGTACCAGAAAAAAGAGGCTGAAAGGGAATGGGCCTATCGGAAAAGAAAGGTAGATGCAGCAAAAGAAGATGCAAAATTACTCCAAGAAAAAAGGGGAAAAGATCGAATTCGGCAGCAAAAATTGAGAGAAAAAAATGAAAATGTCAGAAACGTGGGCGCTGGTTCGTCAGATAGTTGCAAACAAACTTTGGGGAAAGCAGTACGAAAGCTAGAAAAGATGTTTCCAATGGACATAAATAGGAAAATGGAAGTACTTGAAGCTCTTTATATGAAGTATGTAAAACAGGCCAATATGAACAGGAAACACACATGGGTTCGGTTTAAAGTGTTAACTTAATTAAAGATTTTTACTTGCGAGAGGGAGTTAGTGTGCAAGCTCCAGGCCGTAAAGATACGGTAATCTATAATGGGAAAATCGTCCCAAGTGCTTTATGCTTTTGACCGTGTCTGAAGCATATGAACTGCACAGAAGCGAGGTTGCTTCGGGATATGTGGGTAAATCACTTTTTTATCAGTATCGACCCAGCTATGTAAAATTAATAGATAAATCTTCACACAACATGCGAGTCTTTAAGTACCACGCAAACTTTGCTTTTTTCTTGGAAGCTTGTGCAAAAGTCATACCATCATTCCCAAAAACGTTTGAATGAATATTGTATGACCAATGACTGCGAAAAATGCGTGCGAGATGTAGAGCAAGACTTAGTTCCCGTGTGTTTTCGTACCAACATGGATAAAAATGTTAAGTGGAAACATTGGAGGAAAGTTTATAACCATTTAACGTTAAGCTATTACCACTACTGCATTGGCTGATCTGATTCATGAAATAGAAGCTCAATTGCCGGGTTTTAAGGTGCATAGCCATGTTAAACAATACCAACAATGATATTGAATGCAAAAAAGAAAAACATTACGGCTTCTGAATTGATTTTGCAAATAGATTTCGCAGAAAACTAAAGGTTAATTAATCAGAATGAGATTTAGGATGCTCACTTTTCCGATCATCAGGTTACCATTTTCACATGCGTTGCCCGGCTTTTTGGAGAAACAAAGTAATTTTCTATTATTAGCGACAATTTTAGCCTTAATAAGTTTGATGTTTGTTGTTTCATTACAAAAATTGTGGTTCAAATACTAAGTCAATATAAAGGCATTACCAGTGTATTGGTATGTTCTGATGGGAGCAGTGCGCAGTTTAAAAATAAGTTTATTTTAACAAGCATCCCTTATTTTGTAGGTAAATTTGCAAATATTTTGAATACAATTTCTTTGACACCTTGCATGGCAAAGGCGCAGTGGATGGAATAGGTGCTGTTATAAAGAGAAAGGTGTGGCAAATAGTAAAAGCTAATAATATAATTTTACCAGATGCTTTTTCATTTTATAATTGCGCTTGTAAATATATCGAGGGCATTCATTTATTGTATGTATGCGCGGAAGAAACTGAAGATGTTTCTACTTGCATGAATGAAAAATATTCAATCTTGTAAGCTGGGTTTCGTCGAAGGCTAGGGTAGCACTCAGCCAACCCTGAGTCGAAAAGGACACCTATTTGCTTTTGAAATGAATACACGTCGATTTGTTGTAGGTATTTTGGTAAAACACACACACACCATTGCAGAGAAGTAGAGGAATGGAAGGTTGACTGTAACCGAAGTTTGGTGAGTCGGTGGATCGGTGGTCGGTGGAATCGATTCACGTCACAAGTGGGCAGCTGGTGGATTGCAGCGGGTCGGTGGATATGGCTTGTGGATCGTTGGATCGGTTTCCAAGCAACCGAAGGTTGGCGAAACCGATACACGTCGTTGGTTGACAATTTGGTGGATTCCGACGGATCGGTGAATACGGAGGGGCAACCGAAGGTTGGTGAAATCGATACAAGTCCCTGGTTGACATGTTGGTGGACTACGGCGGTCGTTGAATACGGCTGGTGGATTCCGGTGAGTCGTTTGACACGGCAGGTTGATCGTTGGATCGATTTACAAGCAACCGAAGGTTGGTGAAACCGATACAAGTGCCTGGTTGAGAAGTTGGTGGATTACGGCGGGTCAGTGAATACGGCTGGTGGATTCCGCTGAGTCGGTGGACACGGCAGGTGGATCGTTTGATCGATTTTCAAGCAACCGAAGATTGGTGAAACCGATACAAGTCCCTGGTTGACAAGTTGGTGGATTCCGGTGAGTTGGTGAACACGGCAGATGGATCGATTTCCAAGCAACCGAAGGTTGGTGAAATTGATACAAGTCACCAATTAATAAGGTGGTGACTTCCGGTGAAACGGGAGTTAGTTACTGAACCCATTTTATTCGGTGGTATCTTCCCGTAGATGACTCACCAGTGTCGGAGGGAAACTGTGAGGTGGAAATTAAATCTCCTCACTCACTACTCCCTGGACACACCAAAAGGAAGCGAACAGGATCGAAAGTACCAGACATACGCATGTGGTACGGATCTTACCTTACTGAAGGTTGAGCTATCGATATCCATGAAATGCAGATTACTTAAGTAGAAGTGGATATGAAAAGGTTGAGAATTAAACGCCGTCTTAGCTAGACGATCGGTGCGCGAATGAAATGCTTGCACATTATTACTTGCATTTGTTAGTGCCTGTCATTCGCTTGCAGCCAGCTGATATAGAGTTGGCGTATGTAATAGGGACAGTGCATTGGTTACAGTGGGGTGCATGTAGAAAATACTTGTAATCCAGGTAAAACGGCATTACAATCTGTTCAAATAAAAAAGAAACGTTTTTTTTTCATCCGTCGACAGTCAACATATAAATGCTGTTCGAACGGCATATTCTTTACGGGAAAATATTAGAGTTTATGTAAATATATAATGAATTTATATCAACAAATATGTTATGAATTAGATTTTATTTTCATTATCATATAGTTTTTTTAATAAGAATACATTTTTATTTTGTTTAGTAATCAAAGTGAAAATTTCAAACAAAATACATTTTATTACTTATATACGAGAAAAAATATCACATTCGTTATATCGCGTACGTTATTTATTATTTTCATGCCATGAATGTCTGTCTCTAATTTTGAATAATAGTTTTAATCATAGGGCAATTTTTCTTAGTATTATGTTTTTCATGCCATGAATGTCTGTCTCTAATTTTGAATAATAGCTTTAATCATAGGGCAATTTTTCTTAGTATTATGTTTATAGATTCGATACCGTAAAAGATGAACCACCAGTTCAGCGTGATTACATGAATGCCGATTATGAGTCAATTAATAACTTTTTGCACTCTTCCGATTGTGAGTTTCTGAAAAATTACGGCTGTCCCAATGCTTCTTAAGAGATATTGTGCTCCATTTTTTCGGAAGCCATCTTTAATTTTGTTCCTTTACCTTCTACTTTAGCTTATCTCGTATCCCAGCTTTTCCTGGTGTACAACTCCGTTGCTGCATTTATTGGGGATGCAGGGTCTGATGCGGTACTGGTGATGGTGTTGAGGCGTTATGATTGAATACGGTGACGGTGGCGGCGGCAATAGAGCCTGTGCTGATCAACACAAGGTATAATGGCTTCTGCCACGATTTCTGTGAAACGGCGACGGCCGATTGTGGTCTTTAGTTGGCTAGGCAATGCACCACCCCAAGTGTGGAAAATAATGGTTCACTGATGAGATCGGCAAAGATGCGTTAACACCAGGAATGTAAAGCGAAATATATATATAAGCGAAAATCGCACGTTACTGCGGACCGTGCAAATCGATACTCTTTTTATTATTAACTATTCCGAACCGAACTATGAACTTTCGAATAAAGGAAGGGCACCTTTTAAATTTTATAAATCTATGTTATATTATACAGCGAGCTTTTCCAATTTTTTGGGTCACACCGATATGGTATTCAATTTATATATATCAAAGGAAAAAAGAAGTATTAAAATGTCAACATGATTGACATTTTTGCTCGTTCAGGCGAGCGAATAGCGCACGCGTTGCCAACCACGCATTTAATGTGTTGGGTGTGTTACCGTGGTATGGTGATTAAAAATAAAATTCAAAGGGTACAAATTCAATAAAAGGCGCGTGCGCTAATCGCTCGCTTGAACATCTTGCTCCGCCTAGACACGTTAGCCGGCTAATGGCAATCTGAGCTGCTCCAGCGCTCTGATGGCCTCGTTCATGAGGATATTGGCCACCTTGCCACGGTGTGAAGCCGTCTGAAGGCCTGCTGCTGAGCACCGAACGGTCCGTGCTTGTGGGATCGTGACTGTGGTTGGATTTTAACGACTGTTGACGGCTTGTTGTTGTGGGCGTTGGCGGCGGCGGCGAGAGTTAGAGCGCGTTGCCGGTGTCGGAAGCACTTGAGGCGTTGGTGCGGCGTGGCTCGATGGTGTTGGTGGTGCTGGGGCCCGATGGAGCATGGTGTGGTGTGGAAGTGCACAAATGCGACACATAATGGGCGACGTACACTGACTCGTCGCGTGTGATAGCGCCAGACAATTGGTACAATACCCATGGGCTCGTGCTAGGAGGTACCGCTGCGACGGCTGCATGCCCCGAAAGAGTGGGCAAGTACGTAGCGCATGATGGCGAGCTCATACGCGACATTGCATGAAGTTGTTGTTGGAGTTGTTGGTTTGGCGCTCGGCGTGATTGCTAGCCACCACCACCTGAGAGCGTAGCGACGTTCTTGGCCTTGGAGTTGGTGTTACGTCCATGTTCGCCTGAAACGAGTCGTATTCATATGACTTTAGTGCGGGGTATATTGATGATTGTAACTATGAGATGGAGCGGGATTTTAATTGTTGTTTTTGGGATTAGGCGGATACGGTGATTTGACGGTGAGTGGGGTGAGTGGGGTGGTAACGAAAATCTACACGGTCGCTTGGTGGCTGGGCGGACGATCTGCCGGGGGCAGAAAACATAGTTTCACTATTGGCCGTGTGAGAATGCCGGATTGGGTGCGCACTTCGACGACACGAATGTGGCCATCCGGGCCAGGGCGTGCTCGTTCGATGCGTCCGAGGCGCCATTCGGTGGGAGGAAGTGTATCATCCTTGATGTGGACACACTCACCGACTTTTGGCTCAACGCGGGTGTTTTTCCAACGATACCGTTTGTGGAGGTCCTTGAGGTAGTCCTCCTTCCATTGTCGACTAAACTGGTTATGGATCACCTTGACTTTTCCCATCGGTTGAGCAGAGATAGATTCTCATGGTCGGGTTCAGGAATCGCTAATAAAGGGGTTCCCCTAAGGAAATGTCCCGGGGTATACGCGGTAAAGTCAGAGGGATCCTGAGATAGCGGGGAGATAGGGCGTGAGTTTAACACGGCCTCTATTCGTATTAGCTGGGTGGTAAATTCCTCGAAAGTGAATTTGTGAGATCCGACTGACTTCTTGAGGTGGGTTTTAAAACTTTTGACCGCAGCTTCCCATAAGCCGCCCATACGAAGAGCGCTGGGGGGTATAAACGTCCATTTTATGCCTTGAGCGGCGTATTTTTTGACGACTTCTTGGGATACTTCGTTGGAGAAGGTCACAAATTCCTTTCCGTAGCTCGTTTGGCACCTACAAAGGTTGTGCCATTATCGCTCATCATAGTTGCGGGATAGCCTCGACGTCCAACAAAACGGGCAAACGCAGCCAGAAAGGCCTCAGAGGTGAGATTTGAGTACAACTCGAGGTGTACCGCTTTTGTCGTGAAGCAAACAAAAACGGCCACATAACCTTTCACGAGGGTAGGCGATCTTAGCATGGATGCGTTTATCAAAAAAGGTCCGGCAAAATCAACCCCCGTTGTGGTGAAAGGGGGAGCGAAAGTGCATCGTGTGGGTGGCAAGGCTGCCATTATTTGGGAGCGCATTTGCTGCTTGTGGACGGTGCATGTTTTACATTGAAAAATGCATTTTTTGATGAGTGGCTTGAGCCGAGGAATGTAAAGTTCCTGTCTAATCGTTTGCTGCATGAGACGGACTTCGGCGTGCAGGAAAAGTTCTTGCAGGAAGCGTAGGAAAAGTGCAGCATATCGGGATTTTTCCGGGATAATAATGGGGTGGCTTTCGTTGTAGGTTAGTGTTGAGTCAACTAGGCGACCGCGGACTCGGAGCAATCCATCTTCATCCAAATATGGATTAAGGGTGAGAAGGGGGCTCCGTTTGTCGATAGGCTTCGAGGCTAACAACGATTCCTTTTCCTTGGGGAAATATCGCGACTGAGTTAAGGCGATTAGCTTGAGTTTCGTGTTTCAGAAGTCGTCGTGTGTAAGGGTTAACGGGGAAGTTGGTATGTGGCCCGCGCGGGTTTTAAGGGTGCGTATGAAGTGCAACAGGTGAGTTAAAACTCTCAGGGCACGCGGAAAGGAGGAAAATCGATCCAGAATGTCGGCTTCTTCTTCGCTGGCATGTAATGCTTCGATTCGGCGGACTTCGGGTGGACTTACGGAGGGGCGGCGCAAGTCTTTGGGCCATGATTCCGGGGGACTGATGAGCGATTCTGGGCCTTTCCACCACAGGGAGGAAGCTGCTAAATCAAGAGGTTTGCATCCTCTTGTGCCCATGTCGGCGGGGTTTTCGGAACTGCGTACATGTCGCCAAGTGGCGTTTCCAACCAGATCGATTATTTGCGCGGTTCGATTTGCTACGAAAGTTCTCCATGTATAGGGGGACTTTTCTAGCCATGCAAGCACTATTTCGGAGTCCGACCACAGCGTCAAGGTATGCGGGCTGAGATTGAGTTGGGATTGAACGACGGAGAATAGCTTCGCTAGGAGCAGAGCTCCACACAATTCCAGCCGTGGCAAGCTATTGGATTTTAGGGGTGCCACTTTGCTTTTAGAGACTAGGAGATGAGAGGTTGTGTTTTGTACTACCGTCGTTCGGACATAAATGCTGGCGCAATAAGCTTTCTCCGACGCGTCGCAAAAGCCATGCAGCTCCGTGGGTTGGTCAGGGGAGTAATTGACCCAACGAGGAATTTGAATCCCTGTTATGGCGTGGAGGTTATGTGCGAACTGCGTCCACTTTGCGAGGCGGAGGGGTTTCACCTGTTCGCCCCAGTCAATTCCATCAAGCCACAGCTCTTGCAAGAGAATTTTGGCTTGAATCATTATCGGCGTTAGCCATCCTGCGGGGTCGAAAAGTTTTGCGAAGGAAGAGAGAATTTGTCGCTTTGTTGCGCTCTCGGTGGTTACTGGGATGGATTCAACGGTGTACGAAAATGAGTCCTTTATGGCATTCCATTGAATCACGAGCGTTTTCGTCGTACTTGCTTTTTCGAATTCGAGAAACTGGGAATCCAGCAAGTCTGCTGTGGGAATAGTTTCAATTATTTCAGGATGGTTTGCCGTGATTTTTCTAAGGGGGAAGCGTGCTGACGTAAGGGCTTGCCTGACATGCGAGAAGGACTCTGCAGCTGAGAAGATGGATTGCCCGCCAGAAAGTATGTCGTCTACATATGTCTCGTCTTTTAATTTCTGAGATGCTTTAGGGATGGTCTTATTGACGTCTTTAGAGAGCTCGCGCAAGGTACGTATTGCAAGATAGGGAGCGCAATTAAGACCGAATGTGGCGGTTTTAAGCTTAAAATCTTGAATTGGACCATTTGGGGCTGAGCGAAAAATAATTTTTTGGTAATCTTGGTCCTCCTCATGTAATAGAATTTGGCGGTACATTTTTTCTACATCGCGGTTGAAAACAAATTGGTACGTGCGCCACTTGAGTATTACTAGCATCAAATCGGGTTGTAGGGTGGGACCGGTATAGAGAACATCATTCAGAGAATTACCGGATCTAGAAAGTACGGAAATTCCGCAAATTACAGAGTAAGAGGTGCTGGACGCTGCAAAAAGAGTTGCTGAAAACAAATCCCCAGGACCCGATGAAATACCAAACATAGCCCTTAAAGCCTCGATTACAACTAGGGCTACATTATTTACTGATCTTTTTAATGCCTGTATGCAAGAAGGCGTGTTCCCTCGCCCGCGGAAACGACAAAGACTTGTCCTATTGCTGAAACGTGGTAAACAGCCGGACCAACCATCCTCATATAGGCCACTTTGTATGCTGGATTCCCTAGGGAAGATTTTCGAGCGTATAATTAGTGAGCGCCTACAGCTGACTCTAGAAAGACCAGGTGGCTTATCGAATAGTCAATATGGAATTCGCAAATCAAGATCCACCGTAGATGCAATACAAACAGTCGTCAATACAGCTAGAGAAGCTATCTCTGGAGGCCAAAATAAAAGGAAGTCCTGTGCACTGATTATGTTGGACATCAAGAATGCTTTTAACACTGCGAACTGGATGCAGATAATGGCAGCGCTGCAAAGCTTCGGCACTCCAGCTTAATTACGCAGAATTATAGGTAGCTATCTTAAAGACAGAGTACTTCTTTTTGACACGGATCAAGGAGCTAAAGAGTACAAAATCACAGGAGGCGTCCCACAGGGATCTGTTCTCGGTCCAACGCTTTGGAATGTAATGTATGACGGGGTGCTAAAGATTGATCTACCAGAAAACACGCAAATTGTGGGATATGCTGATGATATTGCAGTGGTAGTAGTGGCCAAGAAACTGGACCTGCTTCAAGCATTATGTAATGACGCCGTAGCAAGAATAAAGGAATGGCTGACCAATACAGGACTGGAGTTGGCTAGCCAAAAGACGGAATTGGTATTAGTAAGCTCCAAACGGTCGGCGAACGAGTTAGTCTTAACTGTCGGGGATCATCAAATCACCTCAAAGGATTCCTTAAAGTACTTAGGAGTGCACATTGGCTCTAAGTTAACTTTCAAAGAGCACTTCAGAGCGGTGGGGGAGAAAATTACCAAAGTTAATGGATCACTTATGCGAATAATGCCTAACATTGGTGGTCCGAGCAAAGCTATACGTCAGCTATTGTCCACAGTAACCAGCTCAATAATACTATACGCAGCACCAGTGTGGTATGGATCTAAACAGACCCATCAAAAATATATATTAGCAGCGTACCGACTTGCTTCTTTAATAATAGCAAGTGCTTATCGGACGGTGTCCGACGACGCGATCCTGGTTCTAATCCGGAAAATCCCAGTGGACTTACTGGCAAGCGAAATGGCCGATCTGTATAACACTAATATCGAGCGACCATCTGAAGAAGACAAGAAAAGAGCAAGGACACAAACACTAGCTAAGTGGCAAGAACGGTGGGAGGCCTCGAGTAAAGGGCGTTGGACTTTCACACTAGTTTGGAACGTAGCTCAATGGAATGAGCGGAAGCACGGCGAACTTAACTACCATCTCACGCAGATAATGAGTGGACATGGCGGTTTCAAAGAGTATTTATGGAAGCGTAGGATAGAGGAAGATCCTCATTGCCCAATGTGTACCACAGAGTTAGAAAACGCAGAACACGTCATGTTCTACTGCCCCCGTTTCCACGAAGAAAGACTCACCTTGCATGGAGTCTTTGGGGAGGAACCTACCACGAGAAATTTAGTTTCACATATGTGCAGCAGGAAAGAATGCTGGACTGCAGTGAGCAAAATGGCATTTATAGTAATGACACGCCTGAAGGATGCTGAGAGGGAGCGCAGAGAAATGCGCATGCGAAGCAGTGGCGATTAAATGGACACTCAGAGGAAATAGCGGGAACCTGGACGCAGGGACAACAGTAGGCTCTTAAAAAATGAGAAATATGGAACGCCACCCTGAAGTAATGCGAAAGTGGTGCCGGGGTGGGCGACGGTTCCAGAACGGGGCTGTTTTTTAGTGGACACACGGTTGCTGCGACGGAAGCAATTATGGTGCATTAGGCATTTTTCAGCCTCCCCCCCAAAAAAAAAAAAAAAAAAAAAAAAGAGAATTACCGGAAATTGATTTCTTTGATCCATTAAAGAACACACGTACCTTGGTAGTTCTTTGTTCGGGCTTTATAACCGCGTGAGGGGGTAGGTAGAACGACAAGTATTTGTTGTCTGAGCATTTTTCATAGGAAGTGGTTTCTTTCATATGACCTAGGGTGAGATATTCTAATAAGACTTGGTCATATTGGTATTTAAGTTCGCCTTTTTTGAGAAGATTTCTCTCCATGCTAAGAAATTTCTGGAGAGCTTAGGTTCGGGATCTACCTAAGGCTACCTGTTCTGGGAAACTGCGTCTAAAGGGGAGTCGCACTACTTAGCGACCGTCATCTCTGCGAGTGGTGGTGGACTGGTACAATTCTTCGCATATAGTGTCTTCAACATTAAGACACTTGGGGTGGATACTTCTTCCAGTTCCCAGAATTTTCTGAGCTGCGAATCGAGGGAGTTCGATACTTCCTCCACCTGGGTTGAGAACGAAATTACTTTGCTAGGGACTTGACCACTAAGGATCCATCCAAATATGGTGTTTTGGGCTAGAAGGTTCGGGGAGATTTTTTCAACACCTTCTAGCATGATCTGCGGGATAAGGTCACTGCCAATGACTAAGTTAATCTGGGATGGAGAGTGGCAGTTTGCATCTGGGTTATATGCGCCCATTTTTCACGCTGTCCTTGGGTGGGATTAAATTTGGGCAACACCTTGGTTAACTGGGGTAGGACAATAGCTTGTGCTTGGATCCTTGTGATTAAATCGTTCGAGACTAGAGTTAGAGCGCATACTTTGTTAGATGTTTGAACCACTCTTCCACCCATGCCTGATATGTCGAAATTAGATGCTCGGCATGGTAGACGCAGTTTTATTTGAGCTTTGGAGGAGATAAAGCTCCGTTCTGACCCTTGGTCAATTAGGGCTCTGAGTTTGAAGAGTTCACCTCGGTGTCCTACAGAGACGATTGCCGTCGGGAGTAGTACTTTACTTTCATTGTCCGAGTAGAAAGATTGTACGTGGGCACTTTTTGAACAGGTGGGTTGATCGCGGTTGTCTTCCGGAGAGTGGGGAGTTGGGTGACTGACATCAGGGGGGTTGTAGTTGCTACTTGGGCTGTGGCTTTATGCATTCTGGGTGTTGATGATGTGCTAGAGCTCGCATCATCATGGAGAGCTGAGTTGTGACGTTGTCGGCAGTGAACACACTTGAATGTGCTTTTGCAATCTCTTAGAACGTGGGATTGGGATAGGCAATTAAAGCACATGTGATTGTCTCTCACGAATTTGACCCGATCATGGACTGGCATTCTCGCAAATTTTGCACAGCTGTACAGGGGGTGCTCAGAGGTTTTGCAATATGCGCATTTGTACATTGTGCGGTGTTCTGTAGCATGGGATTGAATCCTCGGATTGGATTTTTCGTGATTGTTGCCTCTGAATGCATAATTATTTTGTTTTGAGTAGCTTGTGCTGGCGCGGCCGATGTGGGTTTAGAGGGGCGCCATTGGTCTACTCTTTCTACCACCTCATAGCGAGTAGTCAGAAATTGGTTCATTTGGGACCAGTTGGGGAGATCTTTCCTGGAGGTTAGAGACTGTTCCCACAGGGTTACCGTGTTCTCCGGGAGTTTAGAGGTGACCAGATAAATGAGGATTGGATCCCAACTTTCTGTTGAAACTTGTTGGGTGGCGAGAATTTGGAGGCAATTATTCACGGATGATTGCAATTTCTGTATATCCTCGCTATTTTCAATGGGAATTGGTTTTAAATTTATAAGGGTTGGAACTTTTTGACTATTTGGCCGGCTTTGCCTTGTGTTTTATACCGGAGGTGGTATAATTTCTGGGCTTTTGTGAGTTTTGGGTGGTTAATATAGACCGCCGTGAACATGTCACGAAATGACGGCCATTGTTCAAAACCCACATAAAATACTTCTGTATCACAAGGCGGGATTTTTAAGCCGAAACCTGTTCCATCTCTGGGAAGTGATGCGGGGGGGCGGCTGTGGGAGTGTTTGCTTGTTGGAGCAACATAAGTTGGTCCCCTATCTGGGCTTTTGTGTCCTCATAAATAATTAGACATGACCGGTATTTATTAAACGCGACCGGTTTGAAGTCATCTGGGAGATCTAGGTCATCTGTGTCCAATATCGCGTCATGGGAGGTTTGGACCCGGTCCCAAAACCTATCAATATTGGTATCTTTAATTTTCAGGGACGATTCCGTATTTTCGTTAATCGGGGTGGACCTGAATCGAGTACAGTAGTCCGTGAAATTATCCGTTTCCGAGATGAATTTGTTTTCCGTGAACATTTGCTTATTTTTTTTTGTGGTTAGGCGCGTTTGGCGTTGATCTTTGGAGCTGCCTTGGGATTTCTCGTCGTCACTCATTGTGGGGCTTTTTGATTGGCTTCTTTGGGGGACACCTAACATAAAGTGAACAAGCGAGGGAGAGAGCCTGAGAGTAAGGGAGAGCGCCGGAGAGAGAGAGTGAGTTGACGACTTAAAGAAAGATTTATAACCGCAATACAAGTTTCACTACAAGAGAAATAAACTTTTTGACCTTTTGAAATTATATATTTAATAACGCGAACCGTGAATTCGTACCACTGTACCCGCTTGAGAGAGCAACAAAAATAAAATTGTATCAACGTACCGCGCACTTTTATAAACGTGTGTATATATGAGTATATATGCGTATATATATATATATGAGTGAAAAAAAAATTTTTTTTTTCCAAGGGGATATATAATTGCTATATATTTGAGGGATTTTTAATATTTGTGAGTATTTTAGAGGAGAAGTTGAAAATGCTAATTAAAGAAATTTGAAAAAGTGAGAGTTTTATAAATTTATTTTTGGTCCCTGTCTACCAGTTAATTATTACATATGCACATACATACATACGAATGAGAAACCAATAGGTATATTGGAAATGCACTGTTTTGGGGTTAACTGCCTTTCCTTTTTGCAATACGGGACTTATATATGTATTTAAGAAATATTAAAATTTATGATTGCAAAAAATTATTGGGAATAAATATGTATGTATTTATGAATCCTATTGGGAAATCCACAAATATCAAACTTTAATTAAAAATGGGGAATATTAACTATTTCAGGGAGGATTATTCTTCGATTTGTGGATAATTATTTGAATAATTTAATCTTGTATGTATGAGGTAGAGAGGGGCGAGTTAATCTTAATTTATTTAATGCGTTTATCGCTCTGAGGGCAAATGAATAATTCTATACATACATATACATATGTATGTACAATATTCAAATGGAAAAAAACTCCACAAATATTATCTTTTTAATTATTTCGAGGCGTGAGCGGGGATTAAGAAATTTAATTTCTACTCACGATTTTTGGGATACTTCCTCTTATTTTCCAACGCTGGATCCAAAAGTGGCGAAGAAGTACCAAATGTACAGCTCCGTTGCTGCACTTATTGGGGATGCAGGGTCTGATGCGGTACTGGTGATGGTGTTGAGGCGTTATGGTTGAATACGGTGACGGTGGCGGCGGCAATAGAGCCTGTGCTGATCAACACAAGGTATAATGGCTTCTGCCACGATTTCTGTGAAACGGCGACGGCCGATTGTGGTCTTTAGTTGGCTAGGCAATGCAGTACCCCAAGTGTGGAAAACAATGGTTCACTGATGAGATCGGCAAAGATGCGTTAACACCAGGAATGTAAAGCGAAATATATATATATAAGCGAAAATCGCACGTTACTGCGGACCGTGCAAATCGAGACTCTTTTTATTATTAACTATTCCGAACCGAACTATGAACTTTCGAATAAAGGAAGGGCACCTTTTAAATTTTATAAATCTATGTTATATTATACAGCGAGCTTTTCCAATTTTTTGGGTCACACCGAGATGGTATTCAATTTATATATATCAAAGGAAAAAAGAAGTATGAAAATGTCAACATGATTGACATTTTTGCTCGTTCAGGCGAGCGAGTAGCGCACGCGTTGCCAACCACGCATTTAATGTGTTGGGTGTGTTACCGTGGTATGGTGATTAAAAATAAAATTCAAAGGGTATAAATTCAATAAAAGGCGCGTGCGCTAATCGCTCGCTTGAACACCAGGATTGTATCAATAATGGTACTGTTCGGAAACAGTGGAAGTAATGCCACATTCTTCCGGTCTTTAAGTCTGGTGTCCGTTATGATGTTTGTAATTATAGGCCTATCATTTTACAAGGGACGCTGACCAAATTGTTCGATTATATAATCCAATCAAAGTTATATGGCCACGTTCGAGATTTAATCTCTAAACATCAACACGGCTTCTTTTGAGACGATAGACCAAAAGCTACTAATAAAAAAGCTAGACAACATAGGTGTCACTATAATAAACGACCTAACATCCAAAACACACCACATCACAGGGAGCTTTGGACTTCCAGGTTCAGAACATACGATATCCTTCAAGAGAGGAATGGGAAGTAGGCCTATACAACGGCAGGGGCATCGCAATATACACCGACGGCTCGAAAATGGAAAAGGGAACTGGAGCTGGGGTACTCAACACATCTACATCTAAGCCAATCATTCCGAATTCCTGACGCACACACTGTATTCCAAGCCGAGGCCTATGCCATAGACAGAGCGGCAAAGCTGCTCCAAAATAGCGCGGCCTCCAACACCGACTTAACAATCTTTGTTGCCAGCCAAGCCGCCTTAAGGACATTGGAGTCCAACATGATAAAATCGGACATCGTGCGGAGGTGTCTCTGCCTTCTATAAGTCATCTCAATGTCTCCCTTTGCTGGGTCCCTAAACACAGCTAGGAAAGGTTCCAACTTAGACAAAAGTGAGGTGGACAACTCCGCCCGACCGCCGCTGAGTTGTCTCCTAGGAAGAATCGACGAATATGAGAACAGGGCAACGGATTTGCTATGGTCCAATAGAGTTGACTGCGAAGTCTAAAGATCCTTATGGCCATGCTTGGATAGGAAGGGCACCAGCTTCCTTCTGAAACTGAACAAATCTGCGGTGAGGGTACTTACGGGTGTCATCACAGGTCAATGTGCTATCGCACCAATGCTCCGACGGTGGTGAATACCAAAAAGCTCCCTCTGCAGAAGCTGTCAGGATGAGGAGGAAGAGGAGTCTATCTACCACTCTGAAAGGTGCTAATGAGTATATCAAAAGGTAGTGGGCCTTAGTTCTATAGGTGGACGCCTTTTCGGGATATCGCCATAAAGGTGGACCAGGAGTGACTTTAGAATTTGTTTTTACGATATGGATATCAAATGAAAGGTGTTAATGAGTATTTTTAGAGGGAGTGGGCTTTAGTCCTATAGGTGGACGCCTTTTCGAGCTTTCGCCATAAAGGTGGACCAGGGGTGACTCTTTTTTTTTTTTTTTTTTTTTTGCGGGGAGGCTGAAAAATGCCTAATGCACCATAATTGCTGCCGTCGCCGCAACCGTGTGTCCGTAGACTAAAAAACAGCCCCGTTCTGGAGCCGTCGCTCACCCCGGCACCACTTTCGCATTACTTCAGGGTGGCCTTCCATATTTCTCATTTTTTAAGAGCCTACTGTTGTCCCTGCGTCCAGGTTCCCGCTATTTGCTCTGAGTGTTCATTTAATCGCCACTGCTTCGCATGCGCATTTCTCTGCGCTCTCTCTCAGCATCCATCAGACCTGTCATTACTATAAATGCCATTTTGCTCACTGCAGTCCAGCACCCTTTCCTGTTGCACATATGTGATACTAAATTTCTCGTGGTAGGTTCCTCCCCAAAGACTCCATGCAAGGTGAGTCTTTCTTCGTGGAAACGGGGGCAGTGGAACATGACGTGTTCTGCGTTTTCTAACTCTGTGGTACACATTGGGCAATGAGGATCTTCCTCTATCCTACGCTTCCATAAATACTCTTTGAAACCGCCATGTCCACTCATTATCTGCGTGAGATGGTAGTTCAGTTCGCCGTGCTTCCGCTCATTCCATTGAGCTACGTTCCAAACTAGTGTGAAAGTCCAACGCCCTTTACTCGAGGCCTCCCACCGTTCTTGCCACTTAGCTATTGTTTGTGTCCTTGCTATTTTCTTGTCTTCTTCAGATGGTCGCTCGATATTAGAGTTATACAAATCGGCCATTTCGCTTGCCAGTAAGTCCACTGGGATTTTCCGGGTTAGAACCAGGATCGCGTCGTCGGACACCGACCGATAAGCACTTGCTATTCTTAAAGAAGCAAGTCGGTACGCTGCTAATATATAGTTTTGATGGGTCTGTATAGATCCATATCACACTGGTGCTGCGTATAGTATTATTGAGATGGTTACTGTGGACAATAGCTGACGTGTAGCTTCGCTCGGACCACCAATGTTAGGCATTATTCGCATAAGTGATCCATTAACTTTTGTAATTTTCTCCCCCACCGCTCTGAAGTGCTCTTTGAAAGTTAACTTAAAGTCAATGTGCACTTCTAAGTATTTTAAGGAATCATTTGAGGTGATTTGGTGATCCCCGACAATTAAGACTAACTCGTTCGCCGACCGTTTGGAGCTTACTAATACCACTTCCGTCTTTTGGCTAGCCAACTCCAGTCCCGTATTGGTCAGCCATTCCTTTATTCTTGCTACGGCGTCATTATATAATGCTTGAAGCAGGTCCAGTTTCTTGGCGACTACTAACACTGCAATATCATCAGCATATCCCACAATTTGCGTGTTTTCTGGTAAATCAATCTTTAGCACCACGTTATACATTACATTCCAAAGCGCTGGACCGAGAACAGATCCCTGTGGGACGCCTCCTGTGATTTTGTACTCTTTTGCTCCTTGATCCATGTCAAAAAGAAGTACTCTGTCTTTAAGATAGCTACCTATTATTCTGCGTAGGTAAACTGGAGTGCCGAACCTTTGCAGCGCTGCCATTATCTGCATCCAGTTCGCAGTGTTAAAAGCATTCTTGATGTCCAACATAATCTGTGCACAGAACCTCCTTTTATTTTAATATAGCTTCTCTAGCTATATTGACGACTGTTTGTATTACATCTACGGTGGATATTGATTTGCGAAATCCATATTGACTATTCGATAAGCCACCTGGTCTTTCTAGAGTCAGCTGTAGGCGCTCGCTAATTATACGCTAGAAATTCTTCCCTAGGGAATCCAGCATACAAAGTGGCCTATATGAGGATGGTTGGTCCGGCTGTTTACCACGTTTCAGCAATAGGACAAATCTTTGTCGTTTCCACGGGCGAGGGAACACGCCTTCTTGCATACAGGCATTAAAAGGATCAGTAAATAATGTAGCCCTAGTTGTAATTGCGGCTTTAAGAGCTATGTTTGGTACTTCGTCGGGTCCTGGGGATTTGTTATCAGCAACTCTTTTTGCAGCGTCCAGCACCTCTTGCTCTGTAATTTGCGGAATTTCCGTACTTTCTATATCCTCGCTTGGATAAACCCAGCGATCTTGCGCCGGGAAAAGTGTTTCAACAATAATATTCATCAGTATCGGGAACGTAGGTTGCTGTGATATCGGTCCTTTAACTTTGACCATCACAGTTCTGTAGGCTGATCCCCAAGGATCTAGGTCGACATTATCCAGCAGTTCCCTAAAGCTTAACTTCTTGCTCTTTTTTATCACATTTTTAAGTGCCTTTCTTCGTGCGACATAGGTGCTGTGTAGCTCCGCATATCGTGGTGATGAGCGTGCCCTCTGCGCTATTCTTCGTGCTTTGTGACATTTTCTACGCTCTTCCGCAATTTCGTCATTCCACCAATATACCGGAGTGCGCTGTGCTTTTCCGCGACTTCTGGGCATGGCATCATCACATGCCATACATAGCAACTTAGTGATTTGAACCGACTGGTCTTCCGCGTGCGATTCTCGTACTACGGCGTCCTTCCAGATAATGTCAAATATTTGTGGGTCGAAAGGGTTCTGTTTCCATTTCCTACTTTTTTGATGTCTTGCTGCTACCGTTCGTGGAGTTGCGAGCAGCTCTACGCTAATAGCTTTATGGTCGCTGTGTGTGTAGACGTTGCTTATGGACCATTTTGCTCGTCTTGCTATTTCGCTGCTAGCGAAGGTGAGATCTATAATAGATCGTCTGGTACCTGTATCGAAGGTATATATCCCTGGTTATTTAGGAGTTCTAGCCTCAAAGAAGTACGGCTTTCGAGAAGAACTCTTCCTCTTTCGTTGGTTCGTCTACTTCCCCACACAGATGACCATGCAATGAAGTCTCCACACACTAAAAGCGGGTGTTTACCTCGTGCTTCAATGGTGATCCCGTATATCATATCTTCGAACTCGACGATGGTCATGCTCGGAGGGGCATAGCAACTGAAGACGTATATACCGTTGATTTTTGCCCACGTGAATCCTGCTACCGTTGGCGTCATAATTTCCTCTGGGAGAAATTCCCTGGTGCCCAAATTGAGGCTTTCCCTGCTGAATCTGAGAGCCACCCTGCTCCTGGGGATTTTTGTATTGTTTAGAGAGTACCACTATGTCATATCCTCCTTCATAGACTGTTTGGGATAATAGCTCTTGGGCTGCCTCGCAATGGTTTAAATTGAGCTGCAATACCCTCATGAGACAGTCATTTTGCTGCCCTCTCGTTGTGGGCATTTAAAACTGCCTGTTGAATGTTGTCCCCCACATAGCGCGTATTTCGGTGCGTTTTCGGAACTTGCAGCCTTATGACCTTCCTGGCCTCATTTCCTGCATAGGCTAGACCTATCTACACGGGTGACTCTAGAATGTGTTTGTATGCTATAGGTATCAAACAAAAGGTATTAATGATTATTTAAATGGTAGTGGGCCTTAGTTCTATAGGTGGATGCCTTTTCGAGATATCGCCATAAAGGTGGACCAAGGGTGACTCTAGAATGTGTTTTTACGATATGGGTATCAAATTAAAGGTATTAATTAGTGTTTTAAAAGGGAGTGGCTCTTAGTTGTATATGTGAAGGCGGTTTCGAGATATCGACCAAAATGTGGACCAGGGTGACCCAGAACATCATCTGTCGGGTACCGTTAATTTATTTATAGATGTAATACTACGGCGGCCACCGTGGTGTGATGGTAGCGTGCTCCGCCTACCACACCATATGCCCTGGGTTCGCACCGCGGGCAAAGCAACATCAAAATTTTAGAAATAAGGTTTTTAAATTAGAAGAACATTTTTCTAAGCGGGGTCGCCCCTCGGCAGTGTTTGGCAAGCGCTCCGGGTGTATTTCTGCCATGAAAAGCTCTCAGTGAAAACTCATCTGCCTTGCAGATGCCGCTTGGAGTCGGCATAAAACATGTAGGTCCCGTCCGGCCAATTTGTATGGAAAATCAAGAGGAGCACGACGCAAATTGCAAGAAAGCTTGGCTTTAGACCTCTTCGGAGGTTATCGCGCCTTACATTTATTTTAGTTTTTAATACTACGAACAGTATTCCTGCTAAGATTCCAAGGGATTTTGATTTCGCCCTGCAGAACTTTTTTCATTTTATTCTACTTAATATAGAATGTGTCACACCCATTTTTCAAAGTTTTTTCTAAAGTTATATTTTGCGTCAATAAACCAATCCAATTACACAGTTTCATCCCTCTTTTCATATTTGGTATAGAGTTATGGTATCTTTTTAATTTTTCGTAATTTTCGATATCGAAAAAGTGGGCGTGGTCATAGTCGGATTTCGGCCATTTTTTATACCATGATAAAGGGAGTTCAGATAAATACGTGAACTAAGTTTAGTAAAGATATATCGATTTTTGCTCAAGTTATCGTGTTAAGGGCCGAACAGAAGGACATACGGTCGACTGTGTATAAAAACTGGGAGTGGCTTCGACCGATTTCACCCATTTTCACAAAAAATAGTTGCCGTCATAGAATTTATGCCCCTACCAAATTTAATCTTTGTTCGACTTATGGCATTAAAATTATTCTAGACAAATTAAATTAAAAAGGGCGGAGCCATGCCCATTTTGAAATTTTCTGTTATTTTTGTATTTTGTTGCACCATATCATTACTGGAGTTGAATGTTGGCATAATTTACTTATATACTGTAAAGATATAAAATTTTTTGTTATAATTTGACTTAAAAATTTTTTTTTAAAGTGGGCGCGTTCGTCATCCGATTTCGCTAATTTTTATTTAGCACACATGCAGGAATAGGAGTAACGCTCTTGCCAAATTTCATCATGATATCTTCAACGACTGCCAAATTACGGCTTGGAAAACTTTCAAATTACCTTTTTTTCAAAAGTGGGCGGTGCCACGCCCATTGTCCAAAATTTCACTAATTTTATATTATCATAAGGTTAACCCACTTGCCAAGTTTCATCGCTTTATCCGTCTTTGGTAATGAATTATCGCACTTTTTGAGTTTTTCGAAATTTTCGATATCGAAAAAGTGGGCGTGGTTACAGTCCGATTTCGTTCATTTTAAATAACGATCTGAGATGAGTGCCCAGGACCCTACATACCAAATTTCATCAAGATACCTCAAAATTTACTCAAGCTATCGTGTTTACGGACGGACGGACGGACGGACATGGCTAAATAAATTTCTTTTTTCGCCCAGATCATTTTGATATATAGAAGTCTATATCTATCTCGATTAGTTTATGCCATTACGGATTACCGTTATGCGAACAAAGTTAATATATTCTGTGAGCTCTGCTCAGCTGAGTATAAATACAAAGTAATGGTTTACAGATCAATAACACTGGTCGACGGCCAAAATTTACCAGAGACGCCGGTTGCGCAACTTCAATGTATGTATACATACATATATTAAAGGTATAAAGTGCAAATGGGATATTATCCGGATAAACGAATAACACCATAACAATGATAATATTTTTCTTTAAATAAATCAAATAGTGCTTTTAATACTCGAATTGTTTTATAGTAGGTAGAGTGGTTGCATCGAAAGGAAGAGTGGTTGGGTTCGAAAGCTGCTGTAGGCATGTAGTTATAAACATGTATTTCCGTCACTTATGGGTAAGTATGCAGGTAGATTTTCAAAATTATAAGACACAGAAAATTTTTAAAGCCTACGTCTAAAGCAGGTAGTATTTTCTTTTCCCGGCTTCGTATAAAAAGGAACCTTTCTGTCTAGGTAAGATTTGATTTTTTAAATTTTATTCTTGTTCCGAGTATAAATATGAGTTAATGCGCCTTGAAACTTCATAACATCTGCAAGGCTCGCCGGAGATAGTTCAGTTCATAAGTCAAATTTCAAAACCGTGATTTAGTAAAAAAAATAAAATGAGTAAAAGGACGCGAGAATTTGAGTGTGATAACGATCCAGATATATTCTGTTTCATGTGTGGCCAATATACTATCATAAGGCGACGACGAGTGTTCTCAGATCATATCAAAACTTTATACTCCAAGTATTTTGGCATTGAGCCTAAAAATGCTGAAAAACCATGGACACCGAACACTTTGTGTACATCGTGTCGAGTAGAATTGATTCAGTCGGAATCCGGACAACAAATAAAATTTGATACACCAATGATATGGAGAGAACCTACTTGCCATTCAATAGAGTGTTATATTTGTCAAACAAAAGTACTTGGCGTTGGAAGATCAAGAAGAGTAACCTATGCCAGCGAACCTACAGTGACATTACCAGTACTACATTCAACGACAGTTGCGGATCCAGTTCCATTGTAAACAGTAACATCTGAGTGCGGGGAATCAAGTTGTACTGAATTTCGCATGGGAAAGGAGAGAAACGTTCTATCACAAGCACAACTTAATGATTGGATAAGAGATTTGGAACTATCCAAGGAAAAGGCCGACATCCACACTTCTCGTATCCAACAATTTAAATTTGTATCATCCGATGTTAAGGTGATATATTGTAGAACTCGTCGCGAACCATTTTCCAAACACTATACCAAGAAGGACAGTATATGCTACTGCAACGGCATTCCTGGTTTATTCAAAGAGTTTTGTCAAACATATGATTCAAAAGAGTGGCGATTATTCATAGACAGAAATAAACTGAGTTTAAAGGCTGTATTGTTGCATATTGGTAACAAAAAGCCTTCTATCCCACTAGCACATGCAGTAAATACAAAGGAAACCTACGAGGAAATGCAAAAACTACTCAAATTTATCAAATATGAAGAGCATGATTGGAAAATATGTTCTGATCTCAAAGTCGTTGCAATGCTATGCGGTCTACAAAGTGGCTACACCAAGGACTTCTGCTTCCTCTGAAAGTGGGATAGCCGAGCTCGAAAGGACCACTACGTCAGAAAGGATTGGCCGGAAAGAGTCGAGTTTACCGTTGGTGTGGATAACATCAAATACACCCCTCTTGTCAAGAAAGAGAAAATCATACTTCCACCCTTACACATCAAGCTCGGTCTCATTAAAAACTTTGTTAAGGCTTTGGACAAAGAAGGCGAAGCATTCGACTATTTGAAAACAATTTTTCCAGATATTTCTCAAGCCAAGATAAAGGAAGGTATTTTTGTAGGACCACAAATAAAAAGTTGATCAACAATAATCAATTCAAAAGACTACTCTCATCAGTTGAGGCAGCAGCGTGGGAATACTTTGAAAACGTTGTTGCTTCTTTTCTCGGTAGACACAAAAGCCCTAACTACGAGCAGATAGTGAACGACTTAATAAATAATTATGCGAAAATGGGTAAATATTAAAGGCTTATTAAAATTAATTTCCCAAAATTCTATAACTTGTTTACCTAACTAATATTTTCTTTCCAGGCGTAAATATGTCGTTAAAAATTCACTTTCTGCACTCACTGAACAATTGTGGTGTGTCGCAATGAACAATTGTGGTGCGTCGCAAACTCGGCAACGGAGTGGAGGCACCACAATTGCGTTTGGTTTAAATTTAAAATGAAAAGAAAAAAGAGGCGAGATATATTCCTCGTTATAATAGTTTCTTTATTATAGTGCAAAATTAAATTTGAACAATAATTATCTTTTTATAATAAAATGTGGCGGGGCTCCTCGGACGGTGTTGTAGTTCGCTCAACGATCGCTGGAAAAGTAGACGGTTGCCTTGTCGAGGACAACCGTTGAACCGTGGAAAAAGTCTCCGGTTTTAAGGGGAAGCTTCCCCACATAGTTGTACCGGCATGCATGTATATGTGTACGGACAACATAACCCTACCCATGTACACCCATACATGCATGTGGGCGAACTAGTCGTCGATAATATGGCGCTATTAGGGTGGCGCAAATTAATAAGAATTTAGGCGTCGGGCCTAAACATGCCGGCCTCCTTGCGATACGCAACAGCCAAGACCCCGCCCGAGCGTCCCGACCACGATTTATCTTAAAACTAGATTCTAAAATTAACGGTGCGCGCCGGATGGCGCCACGGCATCCTCCTTGCCTTCGCCGTGACCTAGAGCTAGGACGATAAGAAAAATTAATGGAAACCGTATGATATATTTCTTGCCATTCAAATAAAACTTCATTTATTTCGGGAAAATACAATATACATGTATAAGCTTATCATCAGCTAACTAACTCTAAATAGCCATTGAGGTATATCAGATCGGGTGGGTCCCTGAGAGTACCCACCCGAAGATCGTGCTTTGAGCGAGCAGCGATCCGAAGGATGGTGGCAATGTGCCCGACGTTATGATTTCGGCGTAGACGTCGCCGCCTAGAACGAGGCGAATTGGGGTGGACGCATAAAAGTGGGGGTCCGCAAGACGGATGTGCTCGTAAGGAGCCGCGACGCTGGGGTCGACGTTGTACGTTGGACTGACGCGCCTGAACTCGTGGACGCAGACTGCGTGAGTCGTCACCGTCTTACTCTGCCCATGTTTGCCTCTAAAACGAATAAAACAGCCGGTTTCGCCGTCGGCGTTGGTTGTCGGCAGTGCTAACTCTCGCGCCAGCCTGCGGTCGATCGTTTTGCGGGGGGGACATGCGTCTATGAGTGCACGAATGAGGTGCAGACGCCCTCCGGCTTCCACCTTCACGATCGCAGTTGGCGCCAGAGCAGCCATTGGCCGAAGAGTTGGGTCGGCTGAGGCGCGGGCCGGAATGACCCCGTTCCGGAAGGAACTGTGTTGGGGTAGCTGGCGCGGCCAGTCTACCGTCTTCATGGTCTTCCTTCACGTGTCGTATCGCGTGTAGCTGGCGCGGCCGAGGGGCCAGTCTACGATCGCGCGTTGGTCGATGTGCTTGCGTGCGTTGTTGTGTAGGTGGGCGGAACGGCCGTGATTCCGCTCCACTGTTTCCTCGTCGTTCGTGTGCTGATAGGGGTCGGAACGGCCGTGGGTCCGATCCCCTAGTGTCGGGACTTACTATATGGGAGCCCGCTCCACTCCCTGATGGCAGTTGTGGTTCTTCTGCAAAGGCCGACGCGGACGCGTGGAGAGACAGCGCCTCATCCATCGTCCCGTCGTCCACCTCTTGCATCGTAGGCATCCGCTCATAACATTCTCCCTCTTCTTCCATGACTAGCTGGTACCAACTCTGCGGCGGCTCTGGCTCGGACGACAAGTCCTCCATGGAATGGTGCAGCGTGGTATGATGATTGCTACCACATCTTCGGCACCTTCCTTTGCTAGTGCAGTCTTTGGCACGATGAACCATTGAAAGGCAATTTTGGCAGTACTTGGCCTTTATAATTTCGCGCAGTCGTTGCAGCGGGGATTTTGCGCGGTATATCGGGCATGACCTGATTGGGTGTTTCGCGTCGCATAAATGGCACGGCTTTGGGTAACGAGCGGCCTGGCGCTCAGTCCTCCTTCTTAGCGAAGTGTAACGAGTCATTCTATTGAGAGAGTAGGGAAGAAAATAAAGGAAACTCGTTGAGTTGTTATAACTGTATCACGCTTTCGGTGACGAGTAAGCCCCAATTCGATTATTGGGCGCTTTTGAAATTTCGCGCGTTAGTAGAGTGAAAACATGTCTAAATGCCTACGAGAATATATTCATCTCGCGTACGTTATGTGCGTGATCTCTTTCCCCGCACGTTATGTGCCTGGGTCAATAGTGCCTTATTCTGTTTAATTTTGTGTCATCCGGTAGCGCTTCAGCTAGTCAGGCATACTAGTGCTTCAGAAAAATTGACATTTAAGTTGCTTCGTACTCACATTTTGGTACCGAACCGGGTAGAGAGTGTTTAATATGGGATCTTTCGAGTCGTTGTTATTTGTGTTGTTGGTACTAAAAACCAACAACTTTCCTGCCCGCCACAAAAAATTCTTGGACAGCAAAATTTTATCGATATAAAGAAAAAATATAAAATCTTCGTTTTGGACGAGGCGTAAAATTTGTCGAATGAGCCATTCTTTTGTATTGCCCTTCGATTATTTGTTCAACTTTTCCCATTTACGCTTTTAGTCCTGTTTTATTGATGGTCTTTACTAAAAGGCACGGTTCCAGAAGTGTAGTTGGTTCCGATACCGATTTGCCAGAAACAGGTTTTTGGGTACCCGTTTGCATCTTTTTATGCATCCCAAATATAATGTACATTTAAAACTCGGCATATATATGTACATTCGTTGGTATAAGTATATGGGCAGTCAGTGCGCGGACTCTATCGCATTGGTAGATTGACCTACCTTTTTGACCCATTTTCATTTTCCACTACTCTTACGACTTCTGCTACCAAAACTTAGATTCTACCAATATTTCAGTATTTTCGCACTTAAACCGTATACTGCATTACAGTATTGAGTTGCCGCGCCCACCCAACTACTATTAGGAGGCGATACTGACCAAATCAGTCAATTTTGACAAATTTGTGAATAACTTAAATAGGAAATGAATTTTTTTTTGATTAGAGAAATATAGTAACTGAGAACGCGAGTATTTACTGCGCTATTTTTTCTCAGTTTTTTTTTTTTTTTTGACGAGTTTGAACGACAATAAAAAGTTTTACGTAAACGATAACCTGCCGAAATCGGTTATTTTGCGGCAGTATTTTTGGTACCTTGAAAATTGTTGTGGTTGTCAGACGTTTTGATATGTGATTTATTTTGAGAGCTGTTTGTTTTACAATGAATTGGGAATTTTTTGTTACCAATATAAACTGTAGTTATTGTTTCCATGAAACTTCTACTACTATTTTCATTCCCTGTTTTCCAACATTTTGCCTTTTAAAAAAGTCCGTGCACTGGTAGATATTTACTAGCAGCAAAGAGAAAAAAAATAAAAATTGTGCACATTCATACACACTCGTGTATAGAATGTAAATTCCTCTGAATTGAAGCCAACGGGACTAATCGAAAGATTTATTCCGTTGCTTCATTCTTTCATTTTTTACGCATGATGGAGTAAGGTTGGCTAAACATGGTAAGTAAATTCTAATATTTTCTTTCTATTATTATAAAAATAAAATTATTTTTTCCCTTTCCATTAGTAATTACTTTTATTTTATTTTTCAGGTGGAGAATCGGCATGAGCATGGAGCGCATGGGTAAGGTTGTTTTGCATCGTATTTTGTTCTAATTTTAGATGGCGGCATCTCAAAAGGGGTGCTCCAACTGCGGCGTCGGCCGCGCTGTCAGTTGTCACACTTTTGCTATGTCCTTTTATACATTTGTTAATGGATTTTTTTCTTTTCTTTGCAGGTTTTGGTATATGGTACCATTAGTGGATGAAAGCAATACCGTAACGATATATATGGAAACTTTGGAAATTTTAAAAGCAGAATCTGACTTAGAAATGAACGAAGTTAATCCTGCTATAACCATAGCTAAAACACTAGGTGTTTTAGATCCATTGAATTATGGCGGTAGTAGTAGTAGCGAGGATGAAAGCGATGACGGTGCGGCCAATGAATATTTTGTTAAACGAGCACTCACCGTGCAATGCAACATTTGTTTTGCAATATTACCAAAGAGCGCACTTCTAACAGAGCACCCATTACTCGTACATCCACAATAGGCAGCATGCACTTGTAATATTTGCTCTAAGGCATTTAAATCGAAATTCCTTTTGTCTCAACACAAATAGAAGCATTCGCGTTTAGATTCGCTGATATGAGACAAATGTGGCAAACATTTATCGTAGTTGACCCCGCTGGGGTCATTTTCGTAGTCACTTACATTGGCAACGGCATCATATGAACTTTCATATGACATCGACATATACATGTCATATTTGCAAGGAAACATTTGAAAACTATACGCAATTGCATTTTCAGGATCATGTGCGTCCACATAGTGAGAAGTGTTTTAATGTCGATATTGTGAAAAAGTCCTTGCATCCGAAAATACATCAAATCAATCAAGAACGTACGCATACAGGGGGGCCGCCATTTAGCTGTGATGTTTGTGGGAAAGGGTATCGTCAGCAAACAGATTGTCGTGGCCACATGTTAACGCATAACATCTCGGTTTGTTCAAAAGGTTATACTCAACGTTCCAGCTTGCGTTAACATAAATGTTCCCACAGCCATAAGAATAACATAAATACTAGGAATACCAATAATAATAATAACAATCACGATACGAATATTGCTCCGCATAAAGTGAATCACCACCCGTATCTTAAGTTGGGATCAAACACGCAACTTTTAAATATTAATGCACAAGGCCCTGCTCATAAAGTATTGCATTGTAGGTTTTGTGATAAATCATTACAACTACTTTTAATACATATACAACAAAGTCGTGGCATAAATATTGAAGATGGAGATGTAGATAAACATAACTTTTCTTCCCAATACAACATTTGCTCAACGCCAATCCGTACTATTTCAGACAACCTTAAGGAAGATTTAATGTCTCTTAATTAAGAGATATATGTAAGCTATAATTAATATGCATATTAAGTAAAACAATATGCTTGAACTGTGGGAAAAATCAAATTATGAAACTATAACGTACATTATAATCCTACAGCCGAAAATTTTCCTTTTGATTTTGAACAAATTTTAAGAACTGTTAAAGATAAAATGTACCCAAATAACTTTCGGGATAAATAGCCTCAATGTTCTTTCGAGGACTTTGATTTTGCTGTGTATGTTCATATTTTGGACTTAATCGTGGTGAATTATTTTGAAAGAAAGAATCACTTTTGGCTCTCAACCGAAAGAGTGGAACCATTTATCAATGTAACAAAACTGAGGACTTACGGAAAAAGTGAGTTGATATTATCATAAATCTAGACAAGTTTGGAGTAATTTTTATGGGTGAAAATTTAATTTGTGGGCGGTAAACGTGACGGAAGTCCCATTAATGGAGTGCGCAGCTGGAATTTTAAACCAAAAACATTTATACAGTTGCAAGCAATGACTTTACCACGATTCTATCATTGTGTTGCAATATTAAATAAAAAAATGTATGCCATCGTTGGATGTTCAAATAATGCTTTAAGATCAGTAGAAATATATAACGTTTCACAAGGATGGAGATTAGGAAGTAATATGATTACACCACGTTGTGGCGCTTGCGCGGTGGCTTTCAATCACAAAATTTATGTAATGGGTGGTAATAATGGAAGGGAATTAAAATCTTTTAAATGCTATGATCCCATAACGAACTGCTGGATTCAATGTGCTGATATGAATGAAACACATTATTTGGCTAGTGCCACTGTGCACAGTGGACAAATATTTGTACTGGGGGACGCTCTATGATAGTGGAGCGTTACGATCCAGGGATTTACAAATGGACTTATATTTGTTATTTGAACAACGTCACTGGTTCCATTTCTGTCGACAATCAATTATGTGCTGTGGGTGGCGGATATTCAAATTGGGTTTCAGTTTACGATGAACAAAATAATGAATGGATCGCTAAGGCAGAAGTACCTGAAAAAGGCGACTACTATTGTTTTACGGTACCAAAAGTTTTACTTAGAAGTGAATAATAAATGTGAGAGTACTGTTCAGTCATGTTGGTGCTGACTTTCGTACAATCATGGTGCCCATTTTTTATTATCAATTTCGTATAATTTTAATTGGCGATAGTACGGTGGGCAAAAGTTCGTTACTAAGATTTTTTTTTTTTTTTTACAGATGGCAAATTCGCTGAGCTATCCGATCCTACAGTTGGCGTCGACCTTTTTGCTCGCTTGAGAGAAATGGAAGATAGTACTGAGATAAAGCTCCAACTATGGGACACAGCTGGTCAAGAACGTTTCCGATCAATAACAAATCATACTATGGAAAGTTTGAATTCTCATGCAATGGAGTAAGATAGCAATGCTTGAGAGATCATATCGAATGAAAACAAAGGTATGGGTCGCATATTCTAAAAGGTCTATGCTATTACGTTACGCAACCACAATAAATGCAAACTTTTTTCGTCATCACTCATTAGGCTCACGCTTTGGCATACGTTATCTACAATGCTTCCTCGCCTGTTGCGGTTTGGCAGTGGCACACTCAGTGCGGGTAAATCTTTCTGTATCTACGGTCGCTCTGACAACGAAAACGGCAGCACTCGCCTTGATGTAAGTACATTATTGTGGTAGGCATAGCTCTGCATGTAGAAACATATTATCGTAAGATTAGAGTGCTGATTACGACAACCAAATTAGTATATACATACGTATGTTGTTGGTGCCACATATTGATCAAATTAACACCAAACCATACATTTTTTGTACTCGATATGGAACCTCATATGCGTCATCGCATCAAGCGTACTTCCTACGCCTCGAGTTGAGTATTCTCTCGAAAGTGGCGATGTCAGATACATAAGTTTGTTAGGTGAAGAAAGATACCCAAAGAACAGACCAATTTTTGCCGAGTTTTGCTAACGATTTACGTATTTAGGTACATAATGTTTGTCTTTCCCTTTGAATTACTTGAGTCGCTGCTTGACAAAGCGAATTTTCTTTGCCTCACAAGTAAGCATTAGGGTGCTTTATCGAGGTCTCCGAAAGGGAGTAGAGCCTAGTATGACCCCATTGTCACTGTTGAATTTACTATGGCAATAGTAGAAAAGGTGGTTGACATAATATGGTTTAGCTTTTGCATCTGGGCTTGGTTAAGAGGGCTTGTTGCGAACCCTTTTTTTTTTTTGTTAACTGCTGGTGATCATTTGGTTGTGGGAGATGATGCTTATGGCGGAACTTCGAGATTGATAAGGCAAGTTATGTCAAGACTTGGAATGGAGCATACGTTTGTAGATGCCACTTACTTGTCGAAACTTGTTTGGGTGGAAAATGCGTTAATGAAGGTTGTAGACATAACAAAAATAGGTCAAGTTTGCAATGAAAAAAAAACGTTCTTTTGACAGTTGATAACACATTTCGAACTCCATACCTAACTCCACACCTTATTGTTAAAAAGGAATTAAAGACAGTTTTGGTATTGGATTACAAATTCGAAAACAAACTTATTTGATATCTATTCGAAGTTTGAAAATAATAGCAGTTGCAAAAATTGTTTGAATTTATAAAGTACTTTGGATTAAGTTAAAACTAAATTTGATTATGAAAACTGACGTACGACTTCAAATGCTTTTCGAAGGAGATTTCTGTTATGTTTATCTTAAAGAAACCTTAAAATAAGATCAATTTAGTAGAATTAGCTCTCACCCAGCAAACCATAAATTTCACACTTAGCCAAATACACAGTTTTTCGATTTTCGAAAATTTTGTATACTCTTGTTATTTACACTTTTAGTAAGTTGCCTACCCAGATTTTGGTTTATTGGAGATGCGTAAGGAAATATGTAGTAAACAAAATACCAAATCTCAAAAAAAATTGAGTCTCGTTTGTTCATGGGTTTACGAAAGTGCCCGGTCCGGTTTCATGGTTTCCGTACTTTGCATAAACCTATGTGCAACATCATTCAATTGACGATGCATATTGCAAGTTTGATTTTAGTGGTGGCCTCGTGTATGCGGAGTGCCTTCAAATTCTGTGGCAGATAACCGATCTGGTGTCCTCGCTCGGGGTGAGCGAGTGAATTGTGGGGTTAGTTTTGAAAATTAAAAATAAGTATTTTGTGGCAGATGGGGGATCTGCGTGAGGGCTTTTCTGGTATCCTCGTTATGGGAAAACGAGTGAGTGGGAAGATTTCTGGTGTCCTCGCTCGGGGTGAGCGAGTGAGTTTGTGGGATATATATATATATTTTTTTTTTTTTTTTTGAACGGAATGATGTGGAGGCACGGGGGGATTGTTAAGAGAAGCTCTTGGCCTTCGCACAATCTATCTCCGTGGGAAGAAGGATCAGTTTGGCCAAAGGTCGTCTGACTTGACCCTTCTCGGTTATGAGGTCGACTACACGTACTCGGTTATCTTCGCCGGGGTGTACGTTGACGACTCTACCTAACCTCCATTCGTTGGGAGATGTATATTTTGTTTTGACTGTTTCCACTTCACTCGTTTTTCAAGTTCGGAAAGGTATTCGGTTTTCCATCGCTGGCAGAAGGTTTGATGGAGGGCCTTGAGCTTCTGCCATCTATTTATCATGGAGGCAGGGTTTTCGTTCGCATCCGGTTCGGGCGACGCCAGAAGGTGGCTACCCGTTAGGAAATGTCCAGGGGTTAATGGCTCCAGGTCCGTTGGGTCATTGGACGCCGGGCTCAGAGGCCGCGAGTTGAGGCACGCCTCAATCCGGCACAAAAGTGTTTGGAACTCCTCCATAGTATACTTATGGGGAGACGCGACCTTTTTGAAGTGGCTTTTGAAGCTCTTCACTCCCGCTTCCCACAGGCCGCCCATATGTGGAGCGCCGGCGGGAATAAAATTCCAAGTTAATGCTTGATGGCTATACTTGGAGACTGTTTTGTCTCGGCTTTCTGCCAGGAAGGCTTTGAATTCCGATCGTAGAGATCTGGAAGCTCCGACAAAGTTCGTACCATTGTCGGAGTAGATGTTTTTCGGACATCCTCTTCTCGCGATAAAACGCGAAAAGGCTGCGAGGAAGCATGGGGTGCTCAGGTCACTAGTGGCTTCTAGGTGGATGGCCTTAGTGGTGAAACAAACAAATAGGCATACGTAGCCTTTGGACAGTCGACATCCCCTACCGCGGTAGCTTTTGATGTCGAAAGGCCCAGCGAAATCTACCCCGGTATTGGTGAACGCGCGAGTAAAATTAGTACGTTCGCAGGGAAGGGTACCCATAAGTTGGGACTGCGCCTGCTTCCTGTGAATAATGCAGGTTTTGCAATTGTGGATGATGACTCTGATCATTGTCTTGACATTCGGAATCCAATACTGGGTTCGAATAAGGCGGAGCATGAGCTGGTTCTCGCCATGAAGGGAATCATGATGAATCATCATGACTGCAAGGCGAGATAGCCTGCAATTGTAAGGCAAGATGATCGGATGCCGCTCGTTGAATGACATGTCTTTTGAATCCCCTAGACGCCCTCCTGTTCTGATAATGTCATCTTTGTCGATGTATGGGTTGAGTGACAGGATTTCACTCTTCCGATCAATAGGTTCCCTATTCTTTAATTTTAAATATTCGGTACCGTAAAATTGTTTCTGGCAGACTCGTATTAATGCTTGAGTCGTTGCCTTAATCTCATCGGCTGAGATTATGCACGACTTTTCTTGGAACACTGCTTTGGTTTTAGGATGCGTTCTTTTATAGAATCTCCTAACATAAGATAAGACTTTCAAAGCTCGTGGCAAATCTGAAAATCGTTCAAGAATATCTGTATGATCTACCCTTGTCGTGGCATAAGATTGTGCCCTCTTTTCCTCAACGGACGTGTTGTAATCGGCACCTTGTGCTGGCCAGTGAGAATTTTCTTGTAGCCAAGAAGGACCCTGCCACCACAACGAATTGTTGACCAAATCTGACGCTAGTAGTCCTCTGCTCCCTAAGTCCGCTGGGTTAGATTCCGAGTCAACGTGAAGCCAGTCCTTATTACCGACCATATCGAGGATCTTGGTGATTCGATGTGCGACGAAGGTTGACCAAGTACAGGGCGGCTTGCGTATCCATGCGAGTACGATGGTTGAATCCGTCCAGAGGTGAACTTTTACTTGTCCCAAATGAATATTTCGGAATATTGATTCCATCATTTCTGCGAGAAGCACGGCGCCGCAGAGTTCTAAACGTGGTAGCGAGATGGTTTTCACTGGAGCTACTCTGGTTTTTGCTAAGAGTAAGTGTATGAAAACCTGATCGTCTCTTTTTACGCGCATATATATCGCTGCAGCATATGCTTTCTCGGAAGCGTCACAGAAACCGTGGATTTCTATTTCGCCTTCCGGGGAAAAATTTACCCACCGCGGTATCCGTATGTTATCTATCTCGCCATAGTGTTGGGTGAAGGTTTTCCACCGTTCTAATGTATTTGGTGAGACAGGCTCATCCCATCCGGTGCCTTCTAACCAAATATTCTGCATTAATATTTTCGCCACTATGACCATTGGGGCGAGCCACCCTAATGGGTCGAACAGCTTGGCGATGGCTGACAATATTTCTCGCTTAGTTAGATTTTCTGGATCCTCCAGTGGTCCTGCTTTAAAATAAAAGAGATCGGAGTGCGCATTCCATCTTATGCCCAATGCCTTCACGGTGCTGGTGTCTTCGAACGCCAGAAAGTCTTCGCTTAGTCGATCAGTTTTCGGGATGTCTTTTAGAACTGCCTCCGAGTTTGGTGTCCATTTCCGAAGTGGAAAATCAGCTGACTGAATTACCTGTCGTATTTCATCCCTTGCCTTAATGGTCGATGCAGTGGTGTGTCCTCCTGCTAATACGTCGTCTACATACATGCATTCTCGCAGGATGCTCGATGCTGTTGGACGGGAATTTTCAACATCGTCAGCTAGCTGTAGAAGCGTTCTGATGGTCAGGTATGGAGCGCAGTTAACTCCGAACGTTACAGTCTTTAACTCGTAGAGGCATATTGGTTCACTAATGTCTTCTCGGAAAACAATCCTCTGAAATTTGGTATGGTTGGCATCCATCCAAATTTGCCTATACATTTTTTCTATATCGCTATTGAAGACATATCGATAGAGTCTCCAACGCAGAATAAGAATTGGGAGATCTGCTTGTAGTATTGGACCAGGTAGGAGAATGTCGTTTAGACTGGTGCCATTAGCCGTCGGGCTTGAGGCATTGAAAACGACTCTGACTTTCGTCGTTATACTTTCTGCTTTGACAACGGCGTGGTGTGGCAGAAAGTAATTATTTGTTTCATCTGCTGCGACGACACTGCTGATTTTTTCCATATGTCCAAGAGTCTCGCATTCTGAGAGTACCCTAATATATCCTTTCCCTAAGTCCAGATTTTTTATTAACCGGGACTCGTTTCGATAATATTGTGAGAATGCGCGCTTAAGGGATCCTCCTAAACTCAGCTCTTCTGAGTAGCCTTGCTTGAATGGGAGGGATACTATATACCTCCCATCTTCGTCCCTTCTTGTTGTTTCTTTATACAGCTGTTCGCAATATGCGTCATCTGCATTAATGCTTTTGCCTTTTGGGAAATTTTCTAACTCCCAGAATGCTTTTAGTTGGTTGTCCAGCGCGACTTCGTTGTAAAACGACACTATGTTCTTTGTTGGATTCGGCGCTTCAATACGACCGGTTAGTATCCAACCGAACACTGTCTCTTGGGCCAGAAGTGTATTTAGTACATTCTTTTTTAGACCGCTTAGTATAATTTGGGGATATATGTCTCCACCAAGTATGAGGTCTACATCTTCATTGACGTAGAACCTCTTGTCTGCCAAAACTAAGTCTGGGAATGCCTGCATAGTCATTGTTTCGATATGGCAGGATGGCAGATTCCCAGTAAGTTTGGCTAAAATTAGAACAGGAGTAGTCAAGCTAAAGCATGAGTCCACTGGTGAACGTAGCTCGATGGTGGATGCCTCTTTCACTTGAGCAGATACTGCGTTGGTGATGCCTGAGACTTGGGCATGCATTTTCCTTGCCGGCAAATTGATTCTGCGTTTTAGTCGTTCTGTCATGAAAGAGCATTCAGACCCTGAATCAATTAGTGCCCGCGCGGAGAAGTCGGTACCATTATAATGAATGTGTACGCGAGCAGTTCCTAATAGCACGCCTGTGCTGGAATGAGCATGACAGGAATTTACATTCTGGTTCGCAGAAGTATTTGGTTGCCCCGATTCCTGTCTTCTTTGTGCTTGTGCTGAAGTTGACGGGATATTATCCGCGTCTTTAAATGGATTGCGCCTCGTAATTTGCTGAACTGTATCCGCATGCAGGAGCGTGTGGTGATGAGAGTGGCATTTGGCGCAATTGTACGAACTGGTGCACCTCGTCACTGTGTGTCCTGGGGATAAACAGTTCAGGCATCCCCCGTGGATTTGATGAAGTTGATTCTCTCCACTGGGGTCAGATCACAGAATCGGGGAAAATTCCGTAACCTGTGTTCAGCTTTGCACATTTTGCAAAAAACCCTGGAAGTTGATTTTGAGGTAGGTTTTGATACCTTCATTTGGAAGGCACCAAGTCTTTTTATGGGGGTTTCGGTTGTATGCCGAGTATTTGATGGCTTTTGTCCCTTTTGGGCGTTAGTGCCAGTGAAGCTAGACACTGTTTCCAGTGTCTGAAACCTATTTGATAGAAATTTGTCCATATCTTCTCATTTAGATATGTCCATTTTGTGGTCTATGCTTTGTTCCCATAGAGCCAGGGTACTTTCCGGTAACTTTGTCGAACACAAATAAGTTAGTATGGCATCCCAATTGGATGTGTCGATTTTGTGACACTTGAGGGATGATAGACAATTGTTTATATCGCTATGTAATTTCTTTAACGCGCTCCCACACTCACTCTCTACCTTCTTTAAATTAAAAAGAATTTGCAATTGCGTGTTGACTAATATACGCTTGTTTTCATACCTTTCGCACAGGTTTTTCCAGGCTATTTCGAACCCATCATTTGTTAGAGGGCATTTTTTTTACAATATCTTTGGCCTCGCCCTGTGTCTTATAGTTCAGATGGAACAATTTCTCCACCCCCTGTAGGTCGGAATTATTTATGTATATAGCAGTAAACAGGTCACGAAAGGTTGGCCATGATAAATAGTCACCTTTGAAAATCTCCGTGTCGCAAGGAGGGAGGCGGATCTTATGCCCGCGAGGTGCAGCTGGGGGTGCTTGCTCAGAGATAGCACTATTCTCTACTTTTTTAAATTTCTCTGCCTCGGCAGATATTGTGGATAAGCATTGCATATATATTGCGTAGGTAGAGATCTGTTTTTTCCGGATGGCCAACACATCATTTGCGTCGACATCTTCTGATCCCATCAGTGAGTCAAACACAGACTTAACCTTCTTCCATAAGGAGCGCAACTCTTCTTGCTGTATCGCAAGAGTGTGCTTATTATGACTTTCCTCTGGAATAAGGCTGTACTGCTGTTCAAACTCTGAGATTAACTCAGCTGAGGGAATATATGTTTCCATTTTCTTTCCTGCCCAACTAATTCTTTGAACAAAATGGAAACAATGTTTTAAAGGTCGGTTTTATTTATTTATGTATTTCAGACTCGTCCGACTCGTCTGATATATATATAAACATATTTTTTTTTTCTCAAAGGGAAGAATAAGTAATGGTGTAACCTACTCGCCACTCGCACGCAAATTATATATATATGTATATGTTGATCTGGCTATTAAATTATAAGGGTCAGACTTGGCCGATTCGTCTGGCTTTCCCACGAAAAAAGTAACAAACACAACAATGTGGCTTACTCGCCACCCGCACGTAAATTATGTATATATGTATATATTGGTGTGTGATAATTTATTTGCAGATTATTTTTGTGCCGTAAGACCGAGAGCAGGGGGGAGCAACTCCAATGTCTATTGTGTGAAGCAAAGGGGGGCCACTCGCCACTTGAGCGTTCAATTTTATTATAAAAAAATAAGTGCGCGCGTTGATATAAAAACTCGACGAAAAGTGTAAAAAATTTTATAAAGCTCTTGTGCGAAAAGCGACTGTGTGACAAAAATTTATCGAATTAGTGCAAATTAAAGTGAAACAAAGGAAGAATGTAAAATTGCCACAATCGAAATGGCGTGAGAATTTTTTAATTTTAATTATATATATACATTGTAAATAGACATAAGATAAGCTTTATTAAGCTGTAATAAATAAACAAATAAAATAAATTCTTACCTGGAAAATCAACCTGTTCGAACTTGACCCTATTAATGAATAGTATAGTGGGTGCGTTCGGAAAGCAGGCACTTGATGTGATTTACACAGATTTTTCCAAAGCCTTCGATAAGGTCTGTCACATCATACATTTGCAAATGTTACGAAGTTACGGAGTTAGTGACATTCCCATAAATTTCTTCGCTAGTTTTCTGTCAAACATGGAACTATTTATTAAGTTAAGGAATTCAACCTCAAGACTATTTATCGACGCATGGTTAGGTATACCTAAGGGTCCTCACTGCGGACCACTGCTATTCCCTTTATTTATTAAAGACCTACCCAATTGCTTTAAATTCTTTAAGTGCCCAATGTTCTCGGATGCAATCAAACTTTATTGAACCGTTCGTAATGCAAGTGATAGCCATAAGTTACAATCTCAATTCACTTAATCAGTGGGGCAGTTTGAACTATTGCAGACTGAAGATCAATAAATGCTGTGCTACCACCTGCTCTAGGACGTCTAGCAACATAATGTGGCGAATTGTAGCATCTCTAAGCTGTTAGCAAATGAAGGCGCAACAAAAATATATCAAGCTGCCACTCTTATGTACATGAACACATGAATTAACAGCTGAATTCAGTAAACCGTCTCTAGTCTTTGTTAGAGTCTATTTGCAGTGAAAATCACTTTTGAGACAATTTGCCATTCTGTAAGCTGTCCCGCGTCTCCAGCCTCACAAAAGCAATCACTAATTTGTGAGCTGGGCCGGGGCAGACAACAAACGTGAAAATTTCAGAAAAAGTATGAAAATTATTTGCGAAAAACGCTTTAAATATATTGTTTTATTCCTCAAATTAAAACAAGCATAACAAAAATTAAAAAACAGAAAATACTTAAAATAAAAACATCGAAGTCTATGAGGCGCCGCTGAGATTCGAACCTACACACTTTGGAATTTTCTATAGAAAATTGTGAACGGCGTCTTCGCAAACTCATCCACAATACCATCCAACATTATGTTGACGAAATGCAATGCTATATTATTTGTTCAATGTATGAGTTAATTGTTTTTTTTTTGGTGAATTTTGTTGATATGTTGAGTTGTTTTTGTGACTTTCGTTTACTGAATACCGAAATCATCTCAAGTCACAAAAATTGTCTCTAAAGGAAAATCTCAAATTCAGAGACTTGAGACGAGACTGAATTACAGAATTAAGCCGGTAATCCATTTACACACGTACATAAAATGCGACGAAAAATAACTCACGCATACACATGTAGTCAATAGCCGAAATTAGTTCTTACACATACACACGCATATAGCTGGTAACCAAGCAGGAGATTCTAGAAGGTGAAACGTCTAGACCTTTGGAGAAATATGCGGACAAGGCAACAAGGAGTATAAAAGAAGCGCAAGCTGAGGAATGACTAATCAGTTTGATTTAAACACGCAATTAGTTGTGAAGTATAAGTGTTATTGTGAAGTACTCTCAAAGTAGTCTAATATTTATTCGATTATTTAGCGATCCAAACGTTTGCAGAAGGTGTATAATAACAAGGATTTCTCAAAATTCGTTACAATTGGTGTCAGAAGAGGAATTGTTAAATAAATTCCGAAGATTTCGAATACAACTTGGACATGGCAAAGTTAAGTGAATTGAAGATCCAACTACTAAAAAAGGATTTGGGGAACCGGGGATTGAATACAACCGGCAATAAGACCTAACTTCAAGCACGGCTACGAGAGGGTACGGATTCGGAAGAAAATAATGTGGACGAGTATGTCTTCCATCCTGATGGGGACGAGACATTAAATAAATTGGAAGAGAAGAACGGAAGTCCGAATCCATTTGCAAGCGGCGAGACTAATGCGATATTATTGACTTTGTTATCACAGATATCGACAAAAAAGGAAGCCCAGGAAACATGCATAACAGAAATGTCATAACAAATATCCACAAATATGTGTTTTCAACTGGAATCGCAGGAGACACGTACCACATCTCAACTGCAATCGCAGGAGAACCATATAACATCGAAGATTGAAGCACAGGAAGCACAAATATCCGAAATGTTGGCACAAATTTCAGCGCAGATCTCTGCACAACTGGAAGAGCAAGAAGGACGTATTTCTTCGAAGATGGAGGCGCAGGATACACAAATTTTACAACTCGAGAACAAAATCGATGCCGAAATTGAAACATTGCGAGGTCATATAGAGGAGTTGCAACTAAATCGGCCAGCAGTTTCAGCGAGTAATCCAAAAGTAAAAGCACCATCCTTTGGCGGTTCTGTTCCTTTCCAGGTATTCAAGCTTCAATTTGAGAAGACGGTAGCAGTGCACAACTGGAATGCTGCAGATAAAGTTGCTGCACTGTACGTGGCATTAAAAAGGCCTGCAGCTGAAATGTTACAGACTATCACAGAGTAGGAACGGAACAGCTATGAAGCATTGATAGCCGTTATCGAGAGACGTTATGGAAGCGAGCATAGAAAACAGATATACCAAACTGAGTTGCGAAACCGTTAGCAAAAACCGACCGATACTTTGCAGGAGTTTGCGTCGGATGTTCAAAGACGAACCCGTGGAATACACCGAGAGGGTTAAAATTAATAGCTTTATAAATGGAATACGGAATGTCGAAACGAAATGAGCTACATATGCGAATCCAAAGCCAACATTTGCTCAAACGGTATCCCATGCACTGACCTAGGAAACAGCCTCACTTTTGAGTAAGCCCGCATACAAAGCTCATCGCGTGGAAGTGGAAAAGTCAGACTGGTTGCACACAATTTTGGAAGCATTCAGAGAAACGAAGCAGAAAAAAGATGGTACCGTCAAATGTTTTAGGTGTGATAAACCAGAGCACATTGCACGTTATTGCAGTACCAACCCTAAAGTTCCACCAATGTGGATGGCCGTAAACGCAGAGCTGAAGGTGATGAGCAAATCTCCAAATCTGTTCAATCGTTAAAATAAAGCGAGTCAGCCGCAAGGGGCGACAGCTGGCTCCCGTAATTGAATGCCCCATAATCTCTATCTCACAGATTGGAAGAAGGTCGAGCAATCTTATTGTCGGAGAACATGTGGATGGAAAGGAACTTTTACTGACTGTAGATACGGGCGCATCTCATTCTCAGATTTAGTCAACAAGAAAATAAGACCATTGCTTCGACCAAGATTACGTACAGCCACTGGACAGGACACCCAGGTAATTGGAGAAGTCGCAATTGGGAACGTCAGGGTACTACACAATTTTATAGTGGCAGATTTTTGATGAAATCATAATTGGAATGGACTTCTTAATCAACCAAGGCATCAAGATTGGCATGCAACTCAAGACGATGCGATATAAGAACATGGATGTGCCACTTAATTTCGGCTACCAAAAAGGCCACAGCAGTTATCGAGTGCTGGTGGAGCAGTTTCAGCAAATACTATAAAAGGTGGAAAAGGAATTGTCTGTTTTGTGAGGTGTAAGTGCGAATGAGTGAATGAATCTTTATTCAAATATTGTTAGTTTATTTATACTAAGTTATTCTAAATATATTCTTACATACATATTTACTTTAATTATACATACTTAGAATACCTACGTACAAATATGTTCCTCCATATTTGTGTTGAGTTGTGACGTCTGTGGGAAACGCAGTGTCAGAAAATTTGGCTTAGTCGTGCGTTGTACATAGACTTGTATTAAATCGTTTGAATTGCTCTGTCAGCAACAATTAGCAAATGACCCTTTTGTGTTGATTTAAATTTAGACTATTTTTGTTACAAGGTAGCATATTAGCTGGTTTACTAATTTGGCATTGAAATTGTTGGCTGTTTACACTACCATACCACCAAAATCTGAGGCGGTCATCTGGGCAAATATTGATGGAGATGTTGGGAAAAACAAATTGTGGGTTGTCGAAACAGTAAAGAGATAAACTCCGAACGTACTTGTATGAAAAAACCCTGGCTATGACAAAACAAGATGGACGTATTCCGATAAGGGTACTCAATGAGTTAAAATAACCACTCAAACTGACCAAAGGAGCTATTTTGGGAAGATGCCAAGAGGTTGAAGTAGTTATTAACTGTGAACAGCTCCAGGAACACGTTTCAACTAGTAATACTGCTCTTTCAAATGACATCACGGCATGGGCGGAGGGGCTAGAGGAAGACTATCACAGTAAGGCAAAACAACTGCTCCTAAAGTACGCAAACATGTTTGACTAAGATGGCTCCAAAGCAGGCCGCACCAAGGTTGTGAAACATTAAATTGACACTGGAGATGCGAGGTCGATCCGTCAGGCTCCTCGCAGTGTACCACAGGCGAAGCGGGAAGTGGTGAGTCATACAAGAAATGAGCAACAGCGGCGTCATCGAACCATCAGTTAAGCCATGGAGCCCACCGGTAGTACTTGTAAAGAAGAAGGATGGAAAAATGAAGTTGCGCGTGGACTACCGCAAGTTGAACGACGTCACGAAAAATTATAGCTACCCATTGCTTAGAATTGACGACACTCTGGACTTATCTCACACAAAATGGTTTTCCACACTTAAAAAGTGGCTACTGGCAGGTGGAGGTGAAGGTGAAAGACAAGGAGAAAACAGCGTTCAGTGTCGGAAATGGTCTTTGGCAGTTTACAGTAATGCCCTTTGGACTATGTAATGCACCAGCTAATTTTGAAAGACTAATGGATCAGGTACTGAAAGGCCTACATTGGAAAACATGCTTATTATACCTATACGGCATCATCGTATTGTGAAAGAACTTCAAAGAACAACTGAAGACCGTGGAAGAGTTTTTTCAAAGAATAGCTGGTGTTGGTCTGAAATTTAGTCCCAAAAAGTGTTCTTTGTTCAAAAAGCAAGTTGGTTACTTGGGTCATAAAGTAACGACGGAAGGCATCTGCATCGCGAATGAAAAGATAGAGGCAGTAAAGGATTGGCCAAGCCCACAGAATCTTCATGAGTTAAAAAGTTTCCTTGGGCTATGCACATATTACCGCCGATTTATATCAAATTTCGCCAGCGAAGCCCATAGCCTCCACGAGCTTACAAGAAAAAATAAAGCTTTTGAATGGAAGAAGGAGCAGGAAGTGGCTTTCCAAACATTGAAAGAGCGGTTGTGCACTGTCCCAATGTTGGCATATCCGATTCCAGGAGCAACGTTTATTCTAGACACAGATGCGAGTAGATATGCTATAGGAGGCGTTTTATCACAACTGGCCGAAGGAGAGGAGAAGGAAGTTTCATATTACAGCCGATCAATTGGAAAACCAGAAAGGAACTATTGCGTTACACGGAGAGAGCTAATGGCATTGTAGAGTGCATTAAACATTTTAACAAGTACCTCTGTGGGCAGCTATTCCGCGTCAGGACACAGTATTTAAACGGCTCCTGCAGTTCCGTAATCCAAAAGGTCAATTGGCACGGTGGATCCAGCGACTACAAAGCTATGACTTTTCCATTGAGCATCGAAAAGATAGTACCCATGGAAATGCTGATGTAATGTTACGAAGACCATGTAGTTTGGAATGCAAACACTGTTAAAAAGCTAAAGCTAAGGAAGACATTATAGATTTCCGGCTAATGACTATAACGTATACGGATGAATGGCACAAGGAACAATTAAGGAAGTGTCAGCTAGAAGATACAGATCTGTCACAAGTTATGCAAGGGCTCAAACGAAACGAAAGACAAAATAGAGAGGAGATGTCAGCAGAGAGTCCTATTGCGAAGTCACATTGGGCGCAGTGGAACAGTTTAGAATTGATATCCGGTTGCTTGCATGAGACAACGGTCCAAACTTCCGCAAAGGTAATTTTTGGCATTGGCTTCGACTGCCAGCTGATTTTAAGTTTGGGATAAATGCCTATGCGGAGGGAAATGCCAAGAAATCCACTGGCGTCTTGGAGGAAGAAATGAAGGAAATACACGATCCTGTAAGACAACGAACCAAGATTATGAGTGAAAAGATGATAGCCAGATATGATAAAGTTAGATGTAATTTACCGAATACAAACCATTGGCAAACCACGAAACAAAATGAAAGTGGTACATTTGGAGAGGCTGGCAGCGTTTAGATCAGAAAATTTGTCCGACATATTTTGTTTTGTTGATTTTCCGACAGGGTGGATAAATGATGTATATTGCAACGATTTGCCGTCATCCCTGGTCAAATTTGGGTTTGAGACAAACAGGTTTCGGCGTTGTGCCATCATCAGTGTCGATTTTCGTTCTGATCTGTTGTTGTCGTTTGTCCTGTATTTATAGTTCGTAAGTACATGAGCAGGTATTATCAAAATTGATGCTTGTGTATATTTAGTTATGTGTATATGCTGTGTGTTCAAGGTGGTTTACTAATCATTTTGTGTGGCTGACTGGGGTAGGTAAAAATCAGCGATTTTAATCGTTTGACCTTCTTTGTGGGTTTGTTGTTTATTTGTTGTTGTGTGCTCGTCTGTTGTACCTGTGTGATTACTTTGTTTCTTGTAAATAAGTTTTAAGGGCTCGAATATTGTGTCAGAAATTGTGATTACCTGTTCGTTTATTATTCTATCTTCGAATGTTTTCTGTTTGTAGATTTCCTTATTTTCGAGTACGTTGAGATGTCGGCCTTTTGCTTGTATGTGAAGAACCCTAACTGTTTTATTGCTGTTTGCTGGGGAACATTTATTCTCGACCATGAGATTCGCGAAGTTAGTCTCGGGTATAATGTTTGGATTCCGTATTTTTTTGTTGTAATATCTAATGTGTTCTCTGAACCTCGTTCTTATTTGCCGTTCTCTTTGTCCTATGTAACTATGCTGACATCCGCAGGTAAGCTTGTATACGCCGTGACTGCTAAACAGATCCTCTGAGTTAGAGTTAGTTCTTAATTTTGGCCCTAGATTGTTCGATGTTTTGAATGCTGTGTTAATGTTGTATTTTTTAAAAAAGTTTGCCAATTTATATGTTGCTTTTCCAGTATATGTCATAGTCGTCCAGCTATTATTTTCCTTTTCATTATTTCTTTTCGGTTTTCCATTTGTCCTTCTGAGCTTATCTACTAATGCTTTTTATATCCGTAGTTTTCAGCGATATTATATATGACCTCAAGTTCTCTCTTATATGCCTCTTGTGTAAGAGGTGTTCTTTCAAGTCTATGTACGAAGTGTCTTAGTGCTGCATTTTTATGCTGTTAGGTGGCCGTTGGCTTTCTATATATGTCATAGTTAAATCTTTTGGATTCTTTATCAATATTTATCGTGAGGTCTAGATAGTTGATTCCTCCGTCTTTTTCGGTTTCCATTGTAAATTTTATATTTCGGTGCTGCTTGTTGGGGTACTCCAGTACAAGCTCTTCGTTATTAGTAATTAAAACGCATATTATATCATCCACGTATCTAGCATTAAATGACACGCCTAATTTGGACTTCAGCTCCTGTATGTACTTTTCTTCCAGATATTGCATGAACACTTCCATAAGAATTGCTGATGGTGGCTTCCCATTCCAAGACCGTTTGTTTGTCTATATATTTTATTGTTGAATTGAAAATAGTTTTGACATAAAGTGGTTCTTAGCGTATTTGTGATTTTCAAACTTTTCATTTTGTTTTTTGTATTATGAACTATTTTTGAACTAATTATATCCAAATTCACCGATAGTGGTATAGATGGGTGTAAATCTTTTATGTCAAAAGATACCAATTTGCTGTTCCTTGTTAGCTCTCTGGTCCCAAGTCTCTCTAATAGTTCTGTTGTGTTAGCTATTGCATATTCGCTCCTTAGCTCCAGAGTATCTTTGTAATAGACCGCATAGACAAACTCCGACTCGTGCGTACTGAGTTGGCCAAGAACATACAAAACGCTTTTGAGAAATCAGCTCAACGCTACAACCTCCGAAGTAGAGTAAAACCATTCAGTGTAGGTGAAAATGTATATCGGCGCAATTTCGTTCTGAGCGACAAAGCAAATAATTTTAACGCCAAGCTAGCACCCGTTTTTGTTAAAGCTACAGTTCTCGCCACAAAAGGAAACTCCATGTATCAATTGCAAGACATATATGGTAAGATAGGGTGGTACCACGGAAAAGATATTAAGGAATGCAAGGGTTAAAATACAATTTACCGCCAGATAATATCCTATAATACAACTAAAAAAGGACAAATGTATATAAATATCGATCTCCATCCCTATTTAATTATCTCTGTTTCGCATCACGCCACCTTTTCGACTTGTTTTTCCGTGCCTATAAAAGCTTCGGATTGAGACATAGCGGGGTCTTTTGCTGGATAAAGTTTGCCTTAAACGTATACTCGCGCGATGATACTAATACCGGCAAAAAGTTAAAAATCGTTCGGATCTAAGTTCCACAAGTAAGGCGGGAAGTTATATATTCGCTAATCCTTCTTAGAGAAAAATAATTCGGGTTTTTCGAAAATCTAAACGCGTAACCCGCACATTAAAGCTATAATATTTAAAAGATCCATCAATGTTCGGATTGGTACTCACAATGACACGGATTGGGGCTACATCATCATCAACTTCACCATGGAAAACTCGCAGGCTTGGTTGCAGTGACAAAATTTGGAGTGATAAAATAGTTGTATAAGTGTATGATATTTAAACCTTTGAAAAAAAAATAATTCTTTTTGTTTAAGAAAAAAAGGTATATACATACATAAGTAAATGCAGTCAAGAGTCGTGAGAAATCGAGAAATTCCAAGTTCCTCTTGACTTCCAGTATACAACTAGTTTTGTCGCGGTATAGTCGTAATAGTCTGACTAAAAATATTTTCGAGGTGAAAAATCGAGGAAAAAAAACATATATAATAGAAAAATTTAAGTTAAACAAATTTCAGAATATAGGATGTTCAAAAAAAGAAAAAATACGGAAAAAATGTTTAACATAAAAATTGTAAAAATTAAATCTTCCAATTAAAGTTATAAATATGTGAATATGTATACTTCATTGAAATACATAACTTAAAGAAACAAAGCATATACATACTAAATATGAAAGAGAGAGAAAAATATAGTGTAGGTGACATAATTTTATTAAATTAAATGTGTGCGAAAATTTTCAATGATTTTCCTTTGAATTTAACAAAGAAAATTATAATATTTTTGGAATTTCATGGTTCATGAAAATTAAAGTAAAATTAGTAATAATAATATAGTTTATTATAAATAAATGTTCAAGTTATAAAAGGAGAGAGTGATATTTTTTTAAGTGATTAGAGAGAGAGAGTTTCCAATGTCTTATGGCGTTCAAATAAGAATAAGAAAACAAAAATCTGATTGCAACTCGAAGCAATCGCAATATCGAATTCTAATTAGAATATTTACATATGTGCTAAAGTACCATTTTACAGCAAAGCAGAAGCATCGTAGAAGGCCTTCATCGAGCTCCTGCAACATCAATGCATGTAAGTTTATAATAAAATTTTTATATTTTCATACCATTTGGTTTTTTTTGTTTTGCATATGTACATATAATTTTTTTATTTAACTACCGTGTTAATGATCATTAAGTATGATCAGTGAATCGTGAGAGAACGAGAGAATCAACGAAACGAGTTGGTATTAGAAATGTCTTTAAATTGTTTGAGATTAGTATTTACTAATACTGAATTCGTAACATACTTCAAAACCGCGGAAATTTCAATCAAATAATTTATATTTGATTTAATATGATTCGTTTCTCTGTGTTAATAATATTTCACCTGTTTAAATATCACACACTCTTTAGTAAGTTTGTAAGATTCCTTTTTGCTTATAGTTTCGATTCCATGCCGTTCCTATAGGTGTCCGGACTTAAGCCTAATAGTAAATATTGGTACTTTTTTTTGCTTTAGTACTAAATTTAATATGAAATCAAATTCTGATCTTTTTCTTTTTAGTTGATTAGTCTTATTATTAAATAAAACATGAATTGTTAAGTTTGTAATAATGGTCTGAAATTTGTTATTGTTGTTGCTTTACTTTGGGATATCTCATTAACATCTGAGAAGTCATGGTTGGGTGGGTTAAGAGCGGTAAGTAATTGATAGGAGAACCGCTAGGCAAAACACAAAGTGTGGTGTCGCTTTCTAAAAAGGTTAATCAACGGTCCTATTGAGTGATGAGGTATGAAATTCCTTAACCCTTACGTGTGCGTAAATTTTTTCTTGTTAGGCCTTAGGTTTGTCGTAACTGGTGGTTTGGTCGGTCGTTTGGTCAACGAACTCACATAAGTGGCTGAAGCACCGGGACAGCTAGACGCACACGGGCAGACGCCGATCATCTTCTTCGTGCCACCAGGTAAACTTGGTACAACTGCGAAACAATTGTCAACCCAGAGTAAGTATGCTTGTCAAAGGTCCCATAACAGAAAATAGCGCCCAACGTGGGGCCCCAGCGTAGAAGAAAGCCAAAAATAATTTTTAACTTTAATTAGGGGTTTCACAAACCATTGTCCTATACGAATTTTGTTTCTCTTTATTCATTTTTATTTTTGTAGTACCGGTTTCTTAGCCATTGGTATTTGGAATTTAGTTTGAAACGATGAGATAAATTCACGTCGTACTAATCATACCAGTAGCTTTGACCACATAATTGCAAATAAAACTGACGTATAATTCGTTATTTCTTTTTTTCATCTTGGATTTATTTTGAATTTGGCTATATGCATATTTTAAATACCACTTGAATGTAGAATCTCGTTGTTATATGTTTAAAGGATCAAGATTTAGTTCCATCAAATTTTTGTTGCAAGTTGGAATGCGTGTGTTGCACGTACTGCAACAACAAAAATTCTCACACCACATGAAAGTGAAAAAGCACACAAATGTCTTAGGTCGTATAACAACAAAACAAACAACAACAATTGCTTTAACAAAATTTTTTTCTGTATTTTGAATAAATACACACGCATATACATTTTTTCATATCTTTACATATATATATACATCTATATACCTTTTTGCAATTTTTTTAATATACGCACAATGCCGTTACGTCACAGTGATGAGTATGCACCCCCGCCACTAACCCCAAGCCGTTTTTGCACAATTTGCCGCGAAAACTTTACCTTGACTTCTGATGCTGTGCGTACCGCATGCAATCACAAATTCCATCGGTCTTGTCTTTTGAATTGGCTAAGGAACAACACAACTTGTCCTCAGTGTAGAGCACAATGCAATCCCAATAACTTTCGACCAAATCCATACCCTCTTCGTTCACAAGCTAGATCGGTAACTAGTCCCACTGTTCAAGAGAGACAGTCTACCTCACCGGCCGCACAACAGCAGCAGCAACCGGCAGAAACTAGTGTTGAAACACAAGCTTCAGCTCAAGCAGCCGCAGGAAATTCGGGTATCCAACAATCACAACAGTCACAACAATCACCAGCAAGAACCATGTAACAAAACAACAGTAACAACATATCCGTTACGCCACCCGAAGACACTAGAATCCGAAATATTGTCAGCGCCGTTATCTCCGCGCGACAAGCTAATTTATTACAAGACTTCGAAACCCGATTTGCTCAATTGGAGCAGCGGTTAGATCAATCCGTTAATAATATTGTCTCTAGATTGCAAAACGTCAACTTGCAACCTCCACAAAATAATGATTTACCACCATTGGTTGATTGGCACAAGATCCACCGGATTTTGTTAATGGCCTTAGTCAACATGGCGGCGCACCTTTAAATATGCATGCACAAGGAAATCCTTCGTTTTCCGCGCAGTAGTGACATATCACACGTCACTAATTCTGGCAAAATTGTCGCCCTTGTTTCAAACTGGGACATCAAATTTGATGGCTCCAATCGCCTATCGGTAGAAAATTATATTTATAGAGTCGAGTCACAGGTGATCGATACCATTGGAGGAAATTTCACTTTGTTCTGCGAATATGTCCAAAGCGTGTTTACGAAGGAGGCCAAAGATTGGTACTGGCGTTACAGACGCTCAGTACATCATGTTGTTTGGCCTAATCTTTGTCAAGCTCTCCGTTCCCATTTTGCCGCACACCGTACTGATACGGATATTAAAGAGGCAATACGTATGCGCAAGCAAAATATTACCGAAACCTTTGATGAATACCGCAATGCTATTTTTAAAATCGGAGAAAACTTGAGCATTCCTATCCTAGAGGCAGAACTCGTAGAAATACTACAGAGAGGGTTAAGACCTCGCTTGAGGCAACAACTTTTATACGTTTCCATTCCTTCGGTAGCTAAATTGCGCGAGTTGTGCATTAAACACGAAAGCTTACTTCAAGAAATCGCTAGACAGTTGTCTTCAAGTAATACTGCTTTGTCCACCCCTTATCGAAATACGCCCGGTCGTAAGCAAATTAACGAAGTTGACATTGTAGATGAAATAGAAGGAGATATCGTCAAAGACGCTATTGAAGTTTATGAGGTGACACGGCGTAGGAGCAACAATCAGCTGATGTGCTGGAATTACCGCAAAGAAGGGCATCGTTACTTCGACTGCTTGGCAGAGCGAACGATATTTTGCTATGGTTGTGGTAGTGTAGGCGTGTACAAACCTACGTGTGTAAAGTGTAAGTCGGGAAACTTGCAAGCGAGCGAGGACTCGAAAACGGTTCCTCGCCAGAAGTAATCTTGAAACTGAGAATTTTTATAAACCAGAACTAAGACATTTAGTACTGTACCAAGATCGTTTGAAATTTTACCAAGAAAAACGAAAAGAAATTTTTAATAATATCGAAAAGGGCACACCAACTAAATCACGTTCGGCAATACGGGCAAGTAAATTTTGGAGAAAAGTTAAAGCAGGTAGAAAAGTGTTAACCAATTTGATATGTTCTTTGCAAAAGCATTCGTCAGACCTTCGACCATATGCCGAAAAAGAGATTATTAACGAAACTCATCTAGCTTTGCTCGATAGTGGAGCGCAAGTTTCTTGTGTAGGCAGCAACTTGGCTGAAAAGATCTGCGCGGATAAAAATATTAAAACCAACCATTGTTCATCGATACGAACGGCTGATGGCAATGACCAATTTGTATTTGGTACCTCTTTATTTGACATTACCTATAAAGGCAAAACATCAAAACTACTTTTTTATATTGTCCCTAGCTTGAAGCAAAATTTGATTTTGGGCGTAGATTTCTGGATCGCATTCCAAATAGCTCCCCATCTGATAAGCCAAATAGATTGTGTAAGCACCGATAATAATAATACTGATGTTTTAAATAATATGCACACCCTGACAACTGAGCAACAAAAACGTTTGCAAATCACAAAAGATTTATTTCCATCATATGCTAAGGAAGGTATTGGCAAAACCAACCTTATTGAGCACGTAATTGAGTTAGAGCCAAATGTCCGTCCGTTGAAACAACGATATTTTCCTATTTCACCTGCTATAGAAAAGTTAGTTCACAGGGAAATAGATGAAATGCTGAAGTTGGGAATAATTGAGGAGTCACCCAACAGTCCGTGGTCGAGTCCGGTTGTTTAAGTCCGTAAAGGTGAAAAAGTTCGTCTATGTTTAGATTCACGCAAAGTAAACAGCGTAACTATTAAAGACGCTTACTCCTTACCCCACATAGATGGGATACTCAGTCGCTTACCAAAAGCTGAGTTTATATCTTCGCTCGATTTAAGGCGAGCATTTTGGCAAATTCCCTTATCGGAAAAATTCAGAGATTTTACTTGTTTTTCGGTACCAAACCGTCCTTTGTCTAGATACCGCGTAATGCCTTTTGGCTTATGCAATGCCCGTCAGGCCCTATGTAGATTAATGGATCGCGTGATTCCATCGAATTTAAGAGAGAGTGTATTCGTATATCTTGACGATTTACTCATCGCATCAGAAAATTTTGATACTCACATGAAGACGATGTCGGAAGTTGCATATCATTTAAGAAACGCGGGCTTAACAATCAATATTGAGAAAAGCAAATTTTGTCTGCGAGAAGTGACTTACTTAGGGTATATTTTAGGGAATGATACACTCCGTACTGACCCGGATAAGATATCTGCGGTTACACAATATCCCCAACCAACCACTATCAGGCAATTACCCCGGTTTCTTGGCATGGCTGGTTGGTATAGACGATTTGTACCGAACTTCGCTGCAATTACTGCACCCATGACAAATTTGCTGAAAAAGGCCAAAGTTTTAAATGGACTGGTGATGCCCAAACCGCATTTGAGTTGCTTAAAACCGTGTTATCGTCAGCACCAATACTGGCTAATGCTAACTATAGTAAACCTTTTCTTATTCCATGTGACGCTAGCAAACTAGGTGTAGGAGCAGTTTTGGCCCAAGTTAATGACGATGGTATAGAAGTTCCCGTCGCGCATTTTTCGCAAAAACTAAATCGGGCACAAAGCAATTACAGCGTAACCGAGCTTGAGTGCCTAGCAGCTATTCTTAGCTTGAAACAATTCCGTGCTTACGTCGAAGGCCAAGATTTCACGATAGTGACTGATCATGCCAATTTGCAGTGGCTAATGAAGCAAAACGATTTAAGTGGTAGATTAGCACGCTGGTCCCTCAAACTACAGGGTTATCGGTTTAAAATTGAGCACCGACGTATTTCTCAGAATATCGCTCCCGATGCGTTGTCGAGGCAAAACTTTGATGAGCTTGGAGGAATTTCTGTCTGTCCAGCAGTCAATTTAGATTCGGAAGCTTTCAACTCCGATGAGTACAATAAATTAAAAAAGAAAATTCAAGAAGCTCAGAGTAGTTTACCAGACCTGCAGGTCAAATCCGATAAAGTGTATAAGCGAACAGAATACGCGAATGGAAACGAAGAAAGAGAAATTTTTTGTTGGAAACTGTGGATTCCAAAGTAACTAGTCCAGTACACTATCGAAAAGGCCCATTGTCCCCAAACAAATGCCATGGTGGTATGGCAAAAACGTTAGAACGCCTTCGTTTAAATTTCTACTGGCCATCGATGGTAAATGATGTTAAAAGTTTCATTTCTCGCTGTGATATTTGCCAGCAGAGTAAATCTACAAATATAATTCTTCGCCCACCTATGAAAGCAAACTTAAATTCTGTACGTCCATGCCAAAGGTTATACGTAGATCTTTTAGGTCCTTATCCGCGATCTAAGCAGGGTAATATTGGCATTTTTATAGTTCTCGACCATTTGACGAAATTTCCATTTATCGAAGCTGTCAAAAAGTTTACTGCCAGTCCAATTTGCGACTTTTTAGAAAAACAAATTTTCCCAATTTTTGGTGCACCTGAATGCATCGTATCTGACAACGGCAGTCAGTTCAAGTCCGTCCAATTTAAAAATTGTTTATCTTCCAGGGGTATTAAACATTCGTTTACGGCCCTATATAGTCCCCAAGCTAACGCGAGCGAGAGGGTCAATCGCTCCGTTATCGCTGGTATCAGGTCATATCTCCAATCTGATCAAACCAATTGGGACAAAAATCTTCAAATGATAGCTGAAGCACTTCGGTCTTCATTTCACCAAACTATTGGCTGCACGCCATACTATGCTATGTTCGGTCAGCAGATGGTAAGTCATGCAGATGATTATAGTCTGCTGCGTACGCTCGAGACTTTGGGAGGGGATGTTGTAATAGACCGCATAGACAAACTCCGACTCGTGCGTACTGAGTTGGCCAAGAACATACAAAACGCTTTTGAGAAATCAGCTCAACGCTACAACCTCCGAAGCAGAGTAAAACCATTCAGTGTAGGTGAAAATGTATATCGGCGCAATTTCGTTCTGAGCTACAAAGCAAATAAGTTAACGCCAAGCTAGCACCCGTTTTTGTTAAAGCTACAGTTCTCGCCACAAAAGGAAACTCCATGTATCAATTGCAAGACATACATGGTAAGATAGGGTGGTACCACGGAAAAGATATTAAGGAATGCAAGGGTTAAAATACAATTTACCGCCAGATAATATCCTATAAAACAACTAAAAAAGGACAAATGTATATAAATATCGATCTCCATCCCTATTTAATTATCTCTGTTTCGCATCACGCCACCTTTTTGACTTGTTTTTCCGTGCCTATAAAAGCTTCGGATTGAGATACCGGCGAAAAGTTAAAAATCGTTCGGATCTAAGTTCCAGAAGTAAGGCGGGAAGTTATATATTAGCTAATCCTTCTTAGAGAAAAATAATTCGGGTTTTTCGAAAATCTAAACGCGTAACCCGCAAATTAAAGCTATAATATTTAAAAGATCCATCAATGTTCGGATTGGTACTCACAATGACACGGATTGGGGCTACATCGTCATCAACTTCACCATGGAAAACTCGCAGGCTTGGTTGCAGTGACAAAATTTGGAGTGATAAAATAGTTGTATAAGTGTATTATATTTAAACCTTTGAAAAAAAATAATTCTTTTTGTTTAACAAAAAAAAAGGTATATACATACATAAGTAAATGCAGTCAAGAGTCGTGAGAAATCGAGAAATTCCAAGTTCCTCTTGACTTCCAGTATACAACTAGTTTTGTCGCGGTATAGTCGTAATAGTCTGAATAAAAATATTTTCGAGGTGAAAAATCGAGGAAAAAAAAAACATATATAACAGAAAAATGTTTGTAAATTGCTCGAGGCCATACAATATTAAATAACAAACAAAGAAAACTGTTTATTTGTATATGTTATATATTGTCGTTTTTTATTTATCGATATTTCGACTTCAATTAGAAGTCATCTTCAAAAAACCAACAAAAAAATTAATTATAATAGAAAAATTTAAGTTAAACAAATTTCAGAATATAACTTGTTCAAAAAAAGAAAAAAACACGGAAAAAATGTTTAACATAAAAAATTGTAAAAATTAAATCTTCCAATTCAAGTTATAAATATGTGAATATGTATACTTCATTGAAATACATAACTTAAAGAAACAAAGCATATACATACTAAATATGAAAGAGAGAGAAAAATATAGTGTAGGTGACATAATTTTATTAAATTAAACGTGTGCGAAAGTTTTCAATGATTTTCCTTTGAATTTAACAAAGAAATTATAATATTTTTGGAATTTCATGGTTCATGAAAATTAAAGTAAAATTAGTAAAATAATATAGTTTATTATAAGTAACTGTTCAAGTTAGAAAAGGAGAGAGATATATTTTTTTAAGTGATTGGAGAGAGAGAGTTTCCAATGTCTTATGGCGTTCCAATAAGAATAAGAAAACAAAAATCTGATTGCAACTCGAAGCAATCGCAATATCGAATTCTAATTAGAATATTTACATATGTGCTAAAGTACCATTTTACAGCAAAGCAGAAGCATCGTAGAAGGCCTTCATCGAGTTCCTGCAACATCAATGCATGTAAGTTTATAATAAAATTTTTATATTTTCATACCATTTGGTTTTTTTTGTTTTGCATATGTACATATAATTTTTTTATTTAACTACCGTGTTAATGATCATTAAGTATGATCAGTGAATCGTGAGAGAACGAGATAATAAACGAAACGAGTTGGTATTAGAAACGTCTTTATATTGTTTGAGATTAGTATTTACTAATACTGAATTCGTAACATACTTCAAAACCGCGGAAATTTCAATCAAATAACTTATATTTGATTTAATATGATTCGTTTCTCTGTGTTAATAATATTTCACCTGTTTAAATATCACACTCTTTAGTAAGTTTGTAAGATTCCTTTTTGCTTATAGTTTCGATTCCATGCCGTTCCTATAGGTGTCCGGACTTAAGCCTAATAGTAAATATTGGTACTTTTTTTTTGCTTTAGTACTAAATTTAATATGAAATCAAATTCTGACCTTTTCTTTTTAGTTGATTAGACTTATTATTAAATAACACATGAATTGTTAAATTTGTAATAATGGTCTGAAATTTGTTATTGTTGTTGCTTTACTTTGGGACATCTCATTAACATCTGAGAAGTCATGGTTGGGTGGGTTAAGGGCGGTAAGTAATTGATAGGAGAACCGCTAGGCAAAAGACAAAATGTGGTGTCGCTTTCTAAAAAGGTTAATCAACGGTCCTATTGAGTGATGAGGTATGAAATTCCTTAACACTTACGTGTGCGTAAATTTTTTCTTGTTAGGCCTTGGGTTTGTCGTAACTGGTGATTTGGTCGGTCGTTTGGTCAACGAACCAACATAAGTGGCTGAAGCTCCGGAACAGCTAGACGCACACGGGCAGACGCCGATCATCTTCTTCGTGCCACCAGGTAAACTTGGTACAACTGCGAAACAATTGGCAACCCAGAGTAAGTATGCTTGTCAAAGGTCCCATAACATCTTTCAATATCGTTTTTAAATATTTTGACAGTTTGTAACATGATGCCGATTTAAAATTAATGATTGAACTCACTGGCGTGCCCGGCTTGTGAATTTTTAGTAGCGCAATCAGTGGAGGAGCCCAAGTGTTCATTTGGACCAATCTATGTGCCATGTTAGAATCTACTATATTTGTTGCATTTTTTATAGCAACTTTGATTTGTTTTTCATCTGTGGGATTCTCTCTCATTCTAAGAAATTTCATTTCCTCTATGAGATCTTCGGTTTTCGAAATATATTTCTCTTTTTCGATTAGCACAGTGGTGTTTCCTTTGTCCGCTTTCGTTGTGACAATATTGTTTTTCCTTAGCTTATGCCGTAGATTCATTATTGTTTTCTCCTCTGTATTCGATGTTTGAATTTGTCTGATCGGTGGAGGGCAGTGCGACGAATTTTAGCATCACTAAGCTATTAGTAAATAAAGGCACAACAACAATATAGCAAGCTGCCACTCTTGTGTATATTAACACGTGAATTTAATCCATTTACACACGTACATAAAAGGCGACGAAGAATAACTCATGCACACACATGTAGTAATCAGCCGAAGTTCGTTCTCATACATACACACGCATATAGCTGGTAACCAAGCAGGAGATTCCAGAAGGTGAAACGTGTAGACCTTTATAAGAATATGCGTACAAGGCAACAGAGAGTACAAAAGCAGCGAAAGCTGAGGAATTACTAATCAGTTTGATTTAAACACGCAATTAGTTGTGAAGTATAAGTGTTGTTGTGAAGTACTCTCAAAATAGTCTAATAAAGACCATTTTACATTACTGAATATTGGGGTTATTTGTTCGACAATTTAGCGATTCGAACGATTGCAAAAGGTGTTGTATAATAACAGGTATTTTCCAAAATTCGTCACAATAATATTTAGTTACAACACAGACAATTATGCTCTAACTCGAAGCACCGAAATGAAAGACTTGGGTGTTATTTTCGACTGAAAGCTGACATTGACTCCATAGTATCAAAAGCTTTCTCTATGATAGGCTTCATACGAAGAAATACAATGGAGTTCAGAGATCCTTGTACTCCAAAAGCTCTTTACATTTCTCTTGTTCGAAGTAGACCAGAGTATTGTTCTCTAATATGGTGCCCATACTATGAAACCCACTCAAACAAAATCGGAATAGTTTAAAAAATCTTCCCTCTAGCATTGGTGGAGATTTTAGGCCGAACTTCTCTCCCAATTTGCGTCGTGCTCCTTACATGTTTCTTACAAATTAGCGGGACGGAACCTAATTGTTTTATGCCGACTCCGAACGGCATCTGCAAGGCAGTTGCGTTTTCTCTGCATGGCAGAAGTACACTCGGAGTGCTTGCCAAACATTGCCGAGGGGCGAGCCCGTTAGAAAAATATTTCAGTCTTAGTGCTGTTAATGTGTTGGGGTAAACGTACCAATCATGACAAAGATAAAATAGAAGGTAGTAAATAATATGTTTAACTGAGGGAAAATACATCAAAAACTGCATTATTCGGACCAAGTGCCTTTCAAGTATTGACATTTTAAAAGTTTTATTAATGATTTAAATCGTGCTTTTTATTGCTAATATATTTTTTATATTCATCATTGCTGTAGTATTTTAATATATGCAAGGAGTAGGAGTTACAATTCCGAATATGTGTAACATAACCTTTTTAACAATTCATACATAAATTCAAACACAAATTACCCCAGTGTCACAAAGACTCCGGTTAACCTTATATTATACTTGTGGGCTAGAGCATCGAGCGCAATGCAAAATCTGGCTTCACCCACACAATCACGTGACGTTTCTGTTACAGTCAAAACTTTTATTTTATTATCAGAAATTTCTTTTTAACAAATCTGAAGAGAGTCCTGATTCCAGACTCGATAAACCTGATCCAATTATGCAGTTAAATGATTTCGAACATACTATTGTTCATAACAAAAATATGGAGAACTTTTTCTAAAATGTAATCAAACCGGTTCCAGAATTCGGTTTCGTTCTTAGGGAATAAATATAACGATTTTGGTCTCGGTCCCAAGCCTTGGTAAAAATATATAGATGGGTAATTCCAAATCAGTTCGAAATCAAAAAAAAATAAATTATGGTTTTCATGAAATCCCTAGCAACTTCAAAACTCGCTGCGCTAAATAAAATCTATTGTAAAAAACCCAAATTCAAATTTAACTCCAATTTCATAAAATTTATCTTCCATAAACCAAAAAAATTTGTGACTGATTGGTTATCAACTACCTTTTTTGCTCCCAATTACTATGCTCTTTACTAAGCTCCCAAATTTTTATCACTCTCGATGAACACCTATGAAACATATAACCATGTATGTAAATAGACGTAACATTTAAAAAAAAATTCAAATTCACCAAAAATCTTAAACTTTAGCACATACCAGTTTTCGCATCATGTAAGACACCTCCATCTTTAAGAACTGGTGCTGCAATAAGGGTATAACTAACATACGTACATTTATAGTTCTAAATATCGGGAGAGCGTGATTAAATTTCCAATGTCTAACTCACTTAGGCTTTGATCTTCTCACTTTAGAAAGTTAAGTCATTCCGCAAATCGGGAGCCAGCCGATTCAAAGTTATTTTGTGCGGGATTCTTTTTTTTTCGCGAAAACGAAACGGCGGCCACCGTGGTGTGGTGGTAGCGCGCTCCGCCTACCTTCCCCGGGCAAAGCAACATCAAAATTTTCGAAACAAGTTTTTTCAATTAGAAGAAAGTTTTTCTAAGCGGGGTTGGCCCTCGGCAGTGATTTGGCAAGCACTCCGAGTGTATTTCTACCATATAAAGCTTCTGTCTGATGTAAAAGTTCATCTGCCTTGCAAGTGCCGTTCGGAGTCGGCATAAAACATACATATCCATTCCCGCCAATTTGTAGAAAAGAATTAAGGGAGGACCACATTACTTGGAAGAGAAGCTCGGCCTTAAATCTTTTTGGAAGCTATCGCGCCTTATTTTATAAGTAACTAGCAGACCCGGCAGACATTGCTTTGCCCTAAATTTGGTCTATCTGCATACATTTTTATAAGCTTTTTCCGTCTAACTCTGGCCTCCCCCTCTTCACTTTTTCTTAATCCTTTTATTCACTCCTCCCTTCGTCTTTTTTGCTTCATCTATCTCTATCTTCGTTTCACTCTATCTCTTTCTCCGTCTCTTTCTCCTTCCCTCTTTTGTCTTATCTCAAATTCTTCTCATTCTTTTTCATCATTTATTGCCAGTCCAAGAGGGTGGTATCTATTTTGTTCCAGTCGCATTCCGAGTCCCAGTCCCACTCCGAGTCTCAGTCCCAGTCAGTCTCTGGTCTACTTCCCGGAAAAAAGTCGAATAGTACGTATGTAAATAGGTATGTGAGTATTATTAATTCATGTCTTTATTTCGGCTTTGCATGCATATTTATCAGTATTGCCAGGTTGATGCGAAAAAATCGAATATCACAATGAAAATTACTTTAAAGCTCTCAGCAACAGCTTTCGTTTGATATCCATATTATACTCACATTCTAGGGGTATCCGGGTCCGCGTTTTGTCCTATATATCGAGACAATAGTCACCAGTAGGTATGAAAACTACCCTGTACTAAGCACACATCAACAGCTTGAATTTGATACCCATAGCGTGAAAACACATCCCAGTGTTACCCTGATCCACGTTTTGGCATATATCTCCAGACGCTAGTCACAAATAGGTATGAAACTTACCCTGTACTAAAGCACTCATCAACAGCTTTCATTTGTTATCCATATTGTATAAACACTTTCTAGAGGTACCCGGGTCGACGTTTTGGCCTATATCTCGAAACCCTGGTCACCAATATGTATGAAAACTACTTTTTACTAAAGCACTCATCAAAAGCTTTCATTTGATATCCATATTGTTTAAACTCTATCTAGGGGTACACGGGCCCACGGGTTGGCCTATATCTCGAGACCCTAGTCACCCAGGGGTATGCAAATTACCCTATACCAAAGCACTCTTCAACAGCTTTCATTTGTTATCCATATGGTATAAACACTTACTCGTGGTATCCGGGTCCACGTTTTGGCCTATATATCGAGACAATAGTCCAGTAGGTATGAAAACTACCCTGTAGTAAAGCACACATCAGCAGCTTCAATTTGATACCCATAATGTAAAAACACATCCTAGTGTTACCCTGATCCACGTTTTGGCATATATCTCGAGACGCTAGTCACAAATAGGTATGAAACTTTCCCTGTACTAAAGCACTCATCAACAGCTTTCATTTGTTATCCATATTCTATTAACACATTCTAGGTGTACCAACGTCCACGGTTTCGCTGATATCTCGAGACCCTAGTTACCCTCGGGTACGAAAAATACCCCGTATCAAAGTATTCATAAACAGCTTCCATTTGATACTCATATTGTACAAACATATCCCAGGATTACCTAAGTCTACGTTTTGATCTCAAGACCCTAGCCAGAACGGGATAAAAATTATCATATGTCTGTCTCCTGGTTCTAAGCTACCCCTCCACCAATTTTCGGCCAAATATGTTCATCCGTTCCTTCCTCTTCAATCACTCTTTATCTATTAAAAAAAAGCGCATCAAAATCCGTTGCGTATTTGTAAAGGTTTAAGCACTCAAAGGGACATAGGGACAGAAAAAGCGACTTTGTTTTATACTATGTAGTGATGTACATCCACACATACCTATAAACCTACGCCCGAAGTTAAATAACGCAGCGAATGCTATATATGTACGTATGTATGTGTCACATCATGCCTCACTCAAAAGCAATTAGCGCGCACAATTCAGAGCGAACAACCACACAAACACATTTTTTGATAAAAATGTTACTTTTGTTTAAACAATTTGGCTGATATAAGAAAATAAACAAGTATTTTTTTTTTATGTAGATCGAAGGTAAATATTTCAAGGTTTTACTGAAAAGTAGAATTTTTTAATTCCATCCATCTGTTTATGAGTTATAGCTGTGTAAACAAAAATTTTATGATTTTTTACTACATTTTGGCAATTTGCCACGCCCCTATAATATATATCTTCCAATTATATTAACTGTACCATCTCACGTAGCTAATCGTTCAGATGCAAAAAACCGTTTTAGAATCGGAGCATTCTGTGTGAAGTTATGTGCATACATGGCATTTAGGGACTTTATTTTATAAGATTTATAGATAAAAAAATGGCAAAAAATAGATATATAAAATTGCCAAATTTGTATTAGTGCAAGGGACAATATACTACTATATCCGCTTACACACCGATCTAAAAGTGCTCAAACATAAAATGTATTATGCCTATCTAATTATTCAATATAAAATAGAAGGGATATGCACATACATAAGAAACAACTAAAGAAATAAATGTAGGTAAATGTAGGGCTAAATGTACCTTGGCGTTTGTTAAACGATGGTCAAAGGAATTTAACGATCCATATGTTACTAAAATTCTCTTTACATCATTGGTGAGGCCCATATTGGAGTATGTTTCGATAATCTGGAACCCGCGTTACCAGGTTCATTGTGATAAACTGGAATCGGTCCAAAACAATTTTTGATTTGCGCTTTGAAACATTTACCTTGGGATACGTCACGGAATCTTCCGCCCTACAGCAGCCGATTGAAACTTTTAAAGTTGCCTACGCTACAGAGCCGTAGAGAGATGCTTGGTGTCGTATTTATAGTAAAACTTACAAGAGGCGCATTTCTAGCCCATTCTTGCTCGGCGAAATTCAGTTCAATGTTCCAGTCAGACCATCTAGACATTTTCAACTACTGCACACAATTATTTGTAGATCAAACTTTGAAATGTATGAACCTCTTCGTAGCCTATTACAAGATTTCAATAAACACTGTAAAAACTTAGACTCTTGCGACTCGATATTCGGAATTAAAAAATATCTACTTACCACCTTAAATACGTAGGTCAAATCGAATGGGTTCCGACCCCCTATAACTCTGGAATAAATATCATTTTAACCTCTATACGTTAATTAAGCAACTATATTTTAAACTTATTTTATTTTGACTTTGACTATGCGCCTATAACTTTTAGTTAAGTGGTTCCTTTTTGTTTTGTATAATTGTTTATTTGATTCGTTGAACGAAAAATAAATAATGTATGTACATAATGCGGTGCATCTGTTATATTGAATTCTACGTGTTTTGTTCTTGTAATTATATAATGTTATTGTAATGTGTTATTTTTAATTTTTACCTATATGTGAGGACTGCGTCCTGTAGATAAATAAATAAATAAATAAAAAGAAGTAAGGAAGGCTAAGTTCGGGTGTAGCCGAACATTACAAGAGCTTGAAGAAAAATTGAGGGAAAATCCCCATGTAGGAAAATGAACCTAGGGTTGTGACGATAAAGTACTGACCGTATAACTATGTACGCTGAGTGCAAGTTAAAAACTGACTTTATTGAGTAATGAAGTAAATGTACATGCATATGTGGAACTTATATATATGTGCAAACGAATATATATATAATATGCCGTCGTCGTAGGTATAAATATGCGCTATCATTTGGTAGGCATGTATGTTCTCGTGACATCCTCTCTTCTCAGAGAAAAAAAATTAGTTCAAGAATGTTATTTAATCTCAATATTGGATGTCAATTTGAGCATACATAAACTACATAAATGCAAATATACATATATATATTACTTACTTACTTAATTGGCGCTTAACCGTCTAAACGGTTATGGCCGTCCAAAAAGGCGCGCCAGTCGCTCCTTCGCTCCGCCAACCGGCGCCAATTGGTCACACCAAAGGAGTCTAAATCTTTTTCCACCTGGTCCTTCCAACAGAGTGGGGGCCGCCCTCTACCTCTGATTCCATAGGCGGTTTCCGATAGAAACACTTTCTTGGCCGGAGCAACATCTTTCATTCGCATAACATGGCCTAGCCAGCGCAGCCGCTGCGTTTTAATTAGCTGGACTATGTTGAAGTCTGCGTATAGCTCGTACAGCTCATCATTAAATCTACTTCGGTGCTCGCCATCGCCAACGCGTAGAGGTCCATAAATCTTCTGAAGAACTTTTCTCTCGAACACTCCCAAAGCCGCTTCATCTGCTGTTGTCATGGTTCATGCTTCTGTCCCATATAGCAGGACGGGTACGATAAGTGACTTTTAGAGTATGATTTTCGTTCGCCGAGAGAGGACTTTACTTTTCAATTGCCTACCTAGTCCAAAGTAGCATTTATTGGCAAGATTGATTATTCGCTGGATTTCAGTGCTGATGTTGTTGCTAGTGCTGATGCTGGTTCCCAAATAAACGAAGTCTTTTAATATTTCGAAATTATGGCTGCCAACAGTAGCGTGGTTTCCAAGGCGCATATGCGCTGACTCTTTGCTCGATGACAGCGGTACTTCGTTTTGTCCTCATTCACCATCAAACCCATCTTTACCGCTTCTTTTTCCAGTTTGGAGTAAGCAGAGCTAACAGCGCGGGTGTTTAGGCCGATAATATCAATGTCATCAGCATATGTCAGTAATTACACGCTTTTATAGTATATTGTTCCAGTGCGGTTAAGTTCTGCAGCTAGTATAATATTCTCCAGCATCAAATTAAAGAAATCGCACGATAGGGGGTCACCCTGTCTGAAATCTCGTTTAGTTTCGAACGGCTCGGAGAGGTCCTTCCCAATTCTGACTGCTCAACGGCATTTTGCACAGCCGTATAAGTTTTGCGGGGAAACCAAATTCAGACATAGCGGCATATAGGCAACTTCTTTTCGTGCTGTCGAAGGCGGCTTTAAAGTAGACGAAGAGGTGATGTGTGTCGATTCTTTTTTCACGGGTTTTTTTCAAGATTTGGCGCATTGTGTAAATCTGCTCGATGGTAGATTTACCAGGTCTGAAGCCGCACTGATAAGGTCCAATCAGCCGGTTCACGGTGGGCTTCAATATTTCGCACAATACACTTGAAAGGACCTTATATGCGATATTGAGAAGGCTGATTCCACGATAGTTGGTGCATTTTGCAGTATCACCCTTCTTGTGGACTGGCCAAAGAACACTTAGATTCCAACCGTCGGGCATGCACCCTTCCGCCCATATTTTGCTAAGAAGCTGCTGCATGCGCCTTACCAACTCCTCGCCGCCGTACTTGAATAGCTCCGCAGGTAATCCATCAGCACCCACGGCCTTGTTGTTTTTCAATCTGGTTATTGCTATTATAACTTCGTCATAATCGGGCGGGGGGACATATATTCCATCATCATCATTTGCGGGATCAGGTTCTTCATCTCTGCGCGCTGAATTGCTGCCTCCATTTAGGAGAACAGAGAAGTGTTCCCTCCATAATCTAAGCACTCTCTGGACATCAGTTATAAGGTCGCCGTTTTCGTTCCTACAGGATTTTGCCCCGGTCTTAAAACCTTCCGTCTGTCGCCGTATTTTTTGGTAAAATTTTCGGGCGTTATTCCTGGTGGCTAGCAGCTCAATCTCCTCGCACTCACGCCTTTCTGCTTCTGCCTTTTTTCCTGAAAAGGCGTCTCGTTTCCTTTTTCAACTGACGATAGCGTTCACCACTCTTCTTGTCGCGCTCGCTTTTAACGTAGCCCTGTAGGCAGCGTGTTTTCTTTCAGTTGCAACGCGGCAATGTTCATCGTACCAGTTGTTTTTTCGTGGTCGCCGGTAACCAATTATTTCCTCAGCGGCAGTACGAAGTGCTTTGGAAATATGCTCCCACTGCTCCTGTATTCCTTCAGGATGAGTTGTGCTCTCAGAGAGCAGGTGTGAGAATCGAGTTGCGAAATCATTGGCAGTCTGTTGTGATTGAAGCTTTTCGACGTCTAGCTTCCCTTGTGTTTTTTGTTCCTTGGTTTTAGCCGCGTTAAGGCGGGTGCGTATTTTTGCTGCAACGGGATAATGCTCCGAGTCGATGTTAGGTCCTCGGATCGAGCGCACATCTAAAACACTGGAGGCATGCCGTCCGTCTTTCACAACGTGATCGATCTGATTGCAAGTATTTCTATCAGGAAGCAGCCATGTAGCTTGATGTATCTTTTTATGCATGACCCTCGTGCTGGATATGACCATGTTTCGAGCACCGAAAAAGTCAATCAGCCTCAGTCCGTTAGGAGAAGTTTCATTGTGTAGGCTGAACCTTCCGAATGTAGGGCCAAAAAACGCCTTCTTTGCCCACCATGGCGTTAAAGTCACCAAGCTCGACTTTTATATCTTGACGGGGCAGCGCTCGTATGTGCGTTCTAATTGTTCATAAAAAGTGTCTTTCACCTCATAGTTTTTCTCCTCTATCGGCGCATGGGCGCAGTTGAATGATATATTAAAAAATGTTGCTTTTATTCGGATAGCGGCGAGACGTTCGTCCACAGGTGTGAACGCCAGAACTTGGCGACAAAGTTTCTCTCCCCCCACTAATCCGACGCCGAAACTGCACTTATTCGTATGGCCACTCCAATATATGTCACAATTTTTGACCTTCTTTCTTCCTTGCTTCGTCCAACGCATTTCGTGAATGGCGGTGATGTCAGATTTTGCTTTGACGAGGACATCAACCAGCCGGGCATCTGCACCAATCCCATTCAGGAAGCGGACGTTCCAGGTGCACGCCCTCAATTCATTGTCCTTCAAACGTTTGCCATGGTCGTTATCAATAGAGAGTGTATTTATACGAGGCTTGTTGTTATATTTCATTGGAGTATGGTTTTACGTGGCGGGCCCCAAGCCCAGCGCACAACCCGCTCAGCGGGGGTGAAAATATTACTTGGCACGTTTATATAGCGAGCCGCTTGCTCCAAGACAGACGCCCGCTTGCAGCCGCACCTAGAGGTGTACAGACGCTGCCGATGAAATCTCCCCCGGCTAGCCCTTAAACCGATTATGTCAGAGTGGCCTAGCCAGGTTGTCGCCTTCTCACATTAGCTCACCGCTAAACATCCAGAGGGTACTTAGCCGCAAGCGACCAGCAGGAGTGAGCTGCTTGAACCGCATGCAAAAGAATCGCTCTGACCATTCCCAGGTGAATGGCGGTCAGAAGCTTTCCCCACTTTCGTGGACTTCTACACACGGCCCCACCCTCCATATATATAAGTATGTATTCATATATGAGTAGGTTTATAAAGAAAATAAAAGGTACATGTGTTATTAATTAAAAAAAAAAAAAAAAATTGCAATTTAAAAAAAAATCCTGATTAGTATTAATAGTTTGAAGGATCGTATTTTACAACTGGTTTGATTTTGTGTCCGTAGCCTGAGACCTGCTGGTCTGTACCATCACCACTATACTAACTTTTAGTACCGCTGTTATGGGTATGTATTGGTAGGTTATTGTTCGGTAGGCGTCGTTTTTTGCGCTCGTTTTATACAGGCTCGCGAGCATTATTGGATTCTTATTCTAAAGTGGGCGCGTTGTCTGAAGGTATGTTCGCTTTTGTTGTGTGGAGATACTTGCTGTTTCTACGATATTTTCTGCCTTCGGGAGTTCCACTATCACTGAGCGTGGACTTGCAGTCAACTCGATCACTTTGGCTGGTTTCCATTCGCGGTGACCCGTTTGCATTCTGACGTTGTCGCCTGTTTTAAGCGCTGCGCGAGGTATTTCGACCCGATCGACGTAGCGTTTCTGATTGTTTCGCAGGGTGGAGTATTTCGCAGCAGTAACATCGCTAAGTACGGATCGCCTCCATCATACCAACACTTATTTAAAATACCTTTTACGGTTTGAACGTTCCGCTTTGCGAATCCATTGGATTGAGGGTAATGTGGAGACGAAATTCTGTGCTTAAATTGCCAATTTTTCGTGAACTCTTTAAATGCTTGGCTACTGTATTGTGGACCTCCATCGGATTTGAGTATTTCGGGATTTATGTAGGTTCGCAGTCGCGACTCAGGGCATCTGCAATAGGTAACATCGTTCCCTTTGTGTACGTTATTTTCGGCGAATATTGCAAAAAATCGTACAGCACATTCTGCAATTGTATAGGTGCATTCTGGATCGGATTGCTGAAAACCGTTTGCAGTGGCCTGTGGTCAGTTTCTATTTCTAACTGTTTTCCGTAAATGTAATCGTGAAAATTTTGGCATCCAAAACGGATAGCCCAGGCTTCCTTGCTGATTTGTAGTTTTTTTTTTGCGATTGGGTGAATGCTTTTGTGGCATATCCCAATGGCCTGCCGCCTTGCATTAGGCATGCCCCATGGATTGACTACTGGCATCGACCGACAGCTTCACTGGTTTCTTTACGTCGTAATAAGCTAGTACGGGAGTTGTTGTTAATGTTCGTTTTATAGCTTCGAAAGCGCTTGTGTGCCCGTGTTCCCATCTCCACACGTTTTCTTTACGTAACAGTGGCTCTGTCAATTGCGACACGTTTTTTATAAACTTACCAAGATATGTTACCATTCCCAAAAGGCGCTGCAGCTCTTTAATGCAGGTGGGCCTTTTGAGCAGACAGATTGCCTTTATCATTTCTTCGTCTGCTTTGTACCCGTTTTCGGTGAAAAAATGACCTAGAAACTTTAGTGACTTCTTTTCGTACTCACATTTTTCGGAATTTAACGTAAATCCAGCATCATTCAATCGCTTAATTACATTTGGTGTTGTTTTTCGTAGTTCACTTAGAGTCGGTGCGTGTATGAAAATGTCGTCCATGGCAACTTCGCACCTATCTATGCCCTCATATGTTCGATTCATTACTCCGCAGAAAACTTCTGGCGCTGATGAGATACCGAACGGCATACTAAAATAACTGAAACGTCCCCATGATGTAGAAAATGTTAAATATTTTGATATTCGTTCAGTTACTTTGATTTGCCAGAAACCTTTTTGGCAATATAATTTAGTAAATAATTTGCCACCATGAATTTTTGCTGCTACCTCTTCAACAGCTTTTATTGGGTAGATCGGACGTTTAATATATTTATTTAGTTCGGTAGGGTCCACGCATACACGTAGCTTACTTCTTTTGTTTACAACTAGCATTGGACTAACGGCCGGTGTGGGCTCACTAACGCTTTTAATTACTCCGAGTTTAACCACTTTTTGTATTTCTTGTTGTACGCTTTTCTCAATTGCGTACGGAATTTTTCTCGCTGGGATGACTTTAAATTTTGGCTTGTCTACAAAATCTATTTCATACTCGAAATTGCTACAGCATCCTAATTAGCTTACACGCTTCACGAATCCCAGGTTTTCGCAGTCATCAGCTCCTAATATAGCCTGAAAGTTTTCTTCGATTACTTTGAAGCATACTTTTTTTCTAACGTTGTTGTATGTGCCCTGGGTGCGACACATCAATTCTGTTTGGCCTATTAATTTAATAAAACCGCCATCGTAGGCCTTTAGGCGCTTAATTTCGCTGGGGTTTATTTCTACGCCGAGATTTTTGGCAACTTTGATTGGTAGTACATTACAAAAAGCTCCGGTATCTAACCTCAATTTTAGCTCATAATCGCCAACTCGCACTTTTCTGTCCACTTTTCTTCATTTTCGGCTGGCCTGACGGAATTTTTTATGTTGCCTACGAACCTAAACTCGGAATTATCGCTATCACTTTCGCCTTTGGTTTCTATAGCGTTTACATTCTTTTTAGTTTTTTCTTTTGATTTGGTTTGGAATATTTTTCTTTATTCACTTTTGATTTGCACGCGACCTTAAAATGACCCTTTTTACCGCAACGCGAGCATCCTTTTTTGTATGCTGGGCAACTTTTTGGCCCGTGAGTTGTAAGGCACCTAACGCAGTTAAAAGCTTTATCAATTTTATTAATTTTCACTGCAGAATTAGGTTCGTTCAAGTCGTGTATTTGTTTTGTTGCTCTTTCTGCCGCGCGGCACACATTAAGAGCTCTTGCCAGTGACAGCTGGTCTTCGATCCAAAGTTTTTGTCTGGTATCATCAGAGCGTATACCAAGAACAATTTGGTCAGTTAGGAATTCATCGTCATCGTTAAAGTCGCACTTTCGTACCCGCTCTCGAATTTTTTGAAGAAAATCGTCAAAAGCTTCATTTTCTTGCTGTTTGATGTGATAAAAATTATACCGCTCGTACGTCTTATTACGCGTTGGCACAAACTGCTCCCTTAATTTCTTTTTTAACTCGGTTAAATCAGATTTTTGGGCATCGGTTAAGTGCAAATTATTGATTAATCGAATGCCTTCTCGCCCTAGCACAGTTTTGAAATTTGCCAATTGGACAGGGACTTCCTCGTCGTTGACCTTCGCAGCAAGGGCATAGCATTCGTAGGTTTCCAACCATTCGCTCCATTCACGTGCCATATCCAGGTCGCTATTTATTAGGAGAGGTTTTGGAGGCTTTACCATTTTGTTATACTCAGTTTAGCAGAGCTCACAGAGTATATTAACTTTGATTGGATAACGGTTGGTTGTACAGGTATAAAGGCATCGAGATGGATATAGACTTCCATATATCAAAATCATCAGTATCGAAAAAAAATTGATTGAGCCATGTCCGTCCGCCCGTCCGTCCGTCCGCTAACACGATAACTTGAGTAAATTATGAGTTATTTTGATGAAATTTGGTATGTAGGTTCCTGGGCACTCATCACAGATCGCTATTTAAAATGAACGATATCGGACTATAACCACGCCCACATTTTCGATATCGAAAATTTCGAAAAATCGAAAAAGTGCGATAATTCATTACCAAATACGGATAAAGCGATGAAACTTGGTAGGTGAGTTGAACTTATAACGCAGAATAGAAAACTAGTAAAATTTTGGGAAATGGGTGTGGCACCGCCCACTTTTAAAAGAAGGTAATTTAGAAGTTTTGCAAGCTGTAATTTGGCAGTCGTTGAAGATATCATGATGAAATTTGGCAGGAACGTTACTCTTATTACTGTATCTATGCTTAATAAAAACAAGTAAGAACGGGACTGTCTTCGGCTGTGCCGAAGACTTCATACCTTTCATGAATGGGGCTGAACAATAATCTTATCCCGTTCGTAATCTCCGAATAATCGGATGTATAAGATAAGAAATATATAGTGAACAGATCTACATACCTTAACGATTTTTAAGATAAATATAAAATAAAAAACGGGTAGGTACTTTGTGTGAGGATGCAAAGTTTCAGGTTTTTTGTGGTCTGCGTGTAAAAACTATGACTACGAATCACGTATTTCAAAAATATATGACGAAAACGTAACTATTTGATGAAATTTGATGAATTTTGAAGATTCTAGCCGTAAAAAAGGGGTGAAAATGACAGTTTATATGAAGTATATAATATATATACGACCGATCTCTATGATTTTTTCAGACAACAATATATGCTATATACGTAAGCATTTTGTGAAACTTGAAGCTTCTAGCTGTTAAAATGGGGCCGAAATCGTAAAAAAATATATATATACTATATATATATACTATATATACCATCATATATATATTATATATATCACCGATCTCTATGATTTTTTGACACAACAATACATACTATATACGTAAGCAATCGGTGAAATTTGAAGCTTATAACTGTTAAAATGGGGAAGAAATTGCGCAAAGTTTCTTATCTGAAAAATCGGTTGTATGGGATATATACTATATATACCACCGGTATCTATGATTTTCTCAGACAACAATATATGCTATACACGTAAGCATTTGGTGAAATTTGAACATATCTAAACGATTTTTAAGATAAATATAAAATAAAAAATAGGTAGGTAATCTGTGTGAGAATGCAAAGCTTCACGTTTTTTGTGGTCTGCATGTAAAAACTATGGCTACGAATCACGTATTTCAAAAATATATGACGTAAACGTAATTATTTGATGAATCTTGAAGCTTCTAGCCGTAAAAAAGGGGTCAATATGACAGTTTATATGAAGTATATAATATATATACCACCGATCTCTATGATTTTTTCAGACAACAATATATGCTATATACGAAAGCATTTTGTGAAATTTGAAGCTTCTAACTGTTAAAACGGGGCAGAAATTGCGCAAAGTTTCTTATCTGAACAATCGGTTTTATGAGATATATACTATGTATATCACCGATCTCAATGATTTTTTCAGACATCAATGTATGCTATACACGTAAGCAGTTGGTGAAATTTGAAGCTTCTAGCTGTTAAAATGGGGTAGAAATTGCGAAAAGTTTCTTATCTGAAAAATCGGTTGTATGAGATATATACTATATATACAACCGATCTCTATGATTTTTTCAGACAACAATATATGCTATATAAGTAAATATTCGGTGAAATTTGAAGCTTCTAGCTGTTAAAATGGGGCTAAAATTTGCGAAAATATATATATATATACTATATATATATACTATATATACCACCATATATATACTATATATACCACCGATCTTTATGATTTTTTCAGACAACAATATATGCTATATAAGTAAGCATTCGCTGAAATTTGAAGCCTCTAGCTCTTAAAATAGGGCAGTAATTACGAAAAGTTCCTTATCTGAACAATCGGTTGTGGGGGATATATACTATATATACGACCGATCTCATAATTTTTTTCAGGCAACAATATGTTCAATATACGAAAGTATATGGTGAAGTTTGAAGCTTCAATCTGTTAAATTGGGTAAGATATTACAAAAATCCTCTTTTTCTGAAAAATCGGTTGTATGGAGGATATATGCTATAGTGGTCCGATCCGGTCCGTTCCGACAAATGTCTAATCGGACACCCAAATACACCTGCTCACCAAATTTTATCAAGATATCTCAAAAATTGAGGGACTAGTTTGCATACAAACAGACAGACGGACAGACGGACAGACGGACAGACGGACATGGCTAAAACAACTCAGCTCTTCAACCTGATTATTTGGGTATACTTAATGGTGGGTCTATCTATTTTCCTTTAAGGACTTACAATTTTCGGTTTCGTGACGAAATTAATATACCATTTCATTTTCATGAAAGGTATAATTACCAAAATCAGAGACCGACCACGCCCACTTTTTAAAAAAAAGTTAATATCTTTACAGTATATAAGTAAATTATGTCAACATTCAACGCCAGTAATGATATGGTGCAACAAAATACAAAAATAAAATAAATTTTCAAAATGGGCGTGGCTCCACCCTTTTTCATTTTATTTGTCTAGGATACTTTTAATGCCATATGTCGAACAAAACATTACCAATCCTTGTGAAATTTGGTAGAGGCTTAGATTCTAGGACGATTACTGTTTTCCGTGAAAAAGGGCGAAATCGGTTGAAGCCACGCCCAGTTTTTATACACAGTCGACGGTTTGTCCTTCCGCTCGGCCCTTAACACGATAACGTGAGCAAAAATCGATATATCTTTACTAAACTCAGTTCACGTACTTATCTGAACTCACTTTATATTGGTGTAAAAAATGGCCGAAATCCGACTATGACCACGCCCACTTTTTCGATATCGAAAATTACAAAAAATGAAAAAAATGCCATAATTATATACCAAATACGAAAAAAGGATGTTGTTGTTGTTGTATTGGCCTATTGACGCAAAATATAACTTTAGAAAAAAACTTTGTAAAAAGGGTGTGACACCTACCATATTAAGTATAAGAAAATGAAAAAGTTTTGCAGGGCGAAATCAAAAGCACTTCAAAAATGGGTGTGACACCTACCATATTAAGTAGAAGAAAATTAAAAAGTTTTGCAGGGCGAAATCAAAAGCCCTTGGAATCTTGGAAGGATAACTGTTCGTGGTATTACATATATAATTAAATTAGCGGTACCCGACAGATGATGTTCTGGGTCACCCTAGTCCCCATTTTGGTCGATATCTCGAAAACGCCGTCACATATACAACTACCACCACTCCCTTTTAAACCCCTCGTTAATACCTTTAATTTGATACCCATATCGTACAAACACATTATAGAGTCACCCCTGGTCCACCTTTATGGCGATATCTCGAAAAGGGGTCCACCTATAGAACTAAGGCCCACTCCCTTTTAAAATACTCATTAACACTTTTAATTTGATATCCATATTGTACAAACGCATTCTAGAGTCACCCCTGGTCCACGTTTATGCTGATATCCCGAAATGGCGTCCACGAATAGAACTAAGGCCGATTCCCTTTTAAAATACTTATTAACACCTTTCGTTTGATACCCATATTGTACAAAAGCATTCTAGAGTCACCCCTGGTCCACCTTTATGGCAATATCTCGAAAAGGCGTCCACCTATAGAACTAAGGCTCAAGCCCTTTTAAAATACTCACTAAAACATTTCATTTGATACCCATATTATACAAACGCATTCTAGAGTCACCCCTGGTCCACGTTTATGGCGATATCCCGAAAAGGCGTCCACCTATAGAACTAAGGTCCATTCCCTTTTAAAATGCTTATTAACACATTTCGTTTGATACCCATATTGTACAAAAACATTCTAGAGTCACCCCTGGTCCACCTTTATGACAATATCTCGAAAAGGCGGCCACTTATAGAACTAAGGCCCACGCCCTTTTAAAATACTCATTAAAACCTTTCATTTGATACCCATATTGTACAAACAAATTCTAGAGTCACCCCTGGTCCACCTTTATGGCGATATCTCGAAAAGGCGTCCTCCTATAGAACTTAGGCACACTCCATTTTAAAATACTCATTAACACTTTCATTTGATACCCATGTCGCACAAACAAATTCTAGAGTCAGCCCTGGTCCACCGTTATGGCGATATCTCTAAATGGCGTCCATCTATAGAACTATGGCCCACTCCCTCTTAAAATACTCTTTAATTCCTTCCATTTGATACACATGTCATACAAACACATTCCAGGGTTACCCTAGGTTCATTTTCCTACGAGGTGATTTTCCCTTATTTTGCCTCCATAGCTCTCAACTGAGTATGCAATGTTCGGTTACACCCGAACTTAGCCTTCCTTACTTGTTTTATTTATTTTTAATAATTATGCGAATTTTAATTATATATTGCTTATATTTTTTATTTTAGAAGTTTTAATATAATTTTTTTGCTACTCCAACGGGAGCTTTTAGAACTTTATTGCGTTGTACGTTATTCGTTTTTCTCGAAACGGGTTTCGGCACCATGTGACGATAAAGCACTGACCCTATAACTATGTACGATTACACCTATATGACACTCCTTTATTTCCGTGTAGTTTTTCTTGTATTTTATCTTCAATTTTTTGTCGCACTCTCTCCTAATATGGCTTCAGCACTGGTGTAAGTGTGTAAACTATATTTCAAAAAACAAATGAAATACAAGAAAAATACAACCTAATTCATTAAAAACAAACGAGCCAGTTTGTATTTCGATAGGTTTTTTTGACATTCGGCCGTTTTTTCTTTATTTTTTTCTGACAAATGAAAATTTTGTTTTTAGTTTGAAAATTTGGTGCATAAAAACACAATTAAAATCAACTTTCTTGTGAAAAAAGTAAACCATTAACCACCGAAATAATTTTCGCGTATTATTTGTATTGTTTTTATTGTTAAAAATGTTAATGTAAAAATAAAACGTAAAACATAAACAAAAACATGTCAAACTCATTAATTTTGGGGAAATAGTAGTCTCGCTTTTTCATGATAGAAATTGTTTTGGTGTTTTGAAGTTCCGATAAAGTTTCGTCAGTTTTTTTAGCTTGGAATCCAAGCAAAAATAAAGTAGTGTCATATATGCTTTACGTTGAGTGCAAGTTAAAGACTGACTTTATTGAGTAATGAAGTAAATGTAAATGCATATGTGGAACTTATATATATGTGCAAACGAATATACATATAATATGCCTTCGTCATAGGTATAAATATGCGCTATCATTTGGTAGGCATGTATGTTCTCGTGACAAGGGTAACCCTGGGATGTGTTTGTATGACATGGGTATCAAATGAAAGGTATTAAAGAGTGTTTTAAAGGGAGTGGGCCTTATTTCTCTAGATGGACGCCTTTTAGAGATATCGCCATAAAGGTGGACCAGGGGTTACTCTAGAACGTGGTTGTACGATATGGGTATCAAATGAAAGGTGTTAATGAGTATGTTAAAAGGGAGTGGGCCTTAGTTCTATAGGTGAACGCCTTTTCGAGATATCGCCATAAAGGTGGAGCAGGGGTGACTCTAGAATGTGTTTGTACGATACCCATATCAAATAGAAAGTGTTAATGAGTATTTTAAACTTGAGTGGGCCTTAGTTCTATATGTGGACGGCTTTTAGATATATCGCCATAAAGGTGGACCAGGGGTGACTCTAGAATGTGTTTGTACGATGTGGGTATCAAATTAAAGGTGCTAATGAGTGTGCTAAAAGGGAGTGGGCCTTAGTTCTATAGGTGGACGCCTTTTCGAGAAATCGCAATAAAGGTGGACCAGGGATGACTCTATAATTTGTTTGTGCGATATGGGTATCAAATTAAAGTTATAAATGAGGGTTTTAAAAGGGAGTGGCCTTTAGTTGTATATGTGAAGGCGTTTTCGGTATATCGACAAATATAATAGAAAATTCCAAAATGGGCGTGGCTTCGCTCTTTTTCACAAAAATTTACCAATCCTTGTGAAATTTGTACCTACATATTTGTGTTGAGTTGTGTTGTCTGTGGGAAACGCAATGTCAGCAAATTTTCCTGAATGCAAATTTGGTTTGGTCGTGCGTTGTACACAAACCTGTGTTAAATCGTGTGAATTGCTCTGTCAGCAACAGTTAGCAAATGCCCCTTTTGTGTTGGTTAAAAGTTAGACTCTTTTTGTTACAGGGTAGCATATTAACTGGTTTACTCATTTGGCATTGAAATTGTTGGCTGTTTACACTACAATACCACCAAAATCGGAGGCGGTCATCTGGGCAAATATTGATGGAGTTTGTGGGACAAACAAATTGTGGATTGTCGAACCAGCAAAGAGGTCAACTCCGAACGTACTTGTAGGAAAAAACCCTGGCTATGGCAAAACAAGATGGACGTATTCCGGTAAGAGTACTCAATGAGTTCAAGTCACCACTCAAATTGACCAAAGGAGCTATTTTGGGAAGATGCCAAGAGGCTGAAGTAGTTATTAACTGTGAACAGCTCCAGGAACACGTTTCAACTAGTAGTACTGATATTTCAAATGACATCACGGCATGGAGGGAGGAGCTAGAGGAAGACTGTCAGAGTAAGGCAAATAACTGCTCCTATATTATGCAAACATATTTGACCAAGATGGCTCCAAACCAGACCGCACCAAGGTTGCGAAATATCAAATTGACACTGGAGATGCGAGGCAGATCCGTCAGACTCCTCGTAGTGTACCACTGGCGAAGCGGGAAGTTGTGAGTCAAATCATACAAGAAATGAGCGACAGCGGCGTCATCGAACCATCAGTTAGTCCATGGAGCCCACCGGTAGTATTTGTAAAGAAGGAGGATGGAAAAATGAAGTTGTGCGACGTTGAACGACGTCACGAAAAATTATAGCTACCCATTGCTTAGAATTGACGACACTCTGGACTTATCTCACACAAAATGGTTTTCCACACTGGACTTAAAAAGTGGCTACTGGCAGGTGGAAGTGAAGGTGGAAGTCAAGGAGAAAACAGCCTTCATTGTCGGAGATGGTCTTTGGCTGTTTACAGTAATTCCCTTTGGACTATTTTATACAGCAGCTACTTTTGAAATACTAATGGATCAGGTACTGAAACGGCTACATTGGAAAACATGCTTATTATACCTATACGACATCATCGTATTGGGAAAGAACTTCCAAGAACAACTGAAGACCATGGAAGAGTTTTTTCAAAGAATAGCTGGTGTTGGTCTGAAACTTAGTCCCAAAAAATGTTCTTTGTTCAAGAAGCAAGTTACTTACTTGGGTCATAAAGTAACGACGGAAGGCATCTGCACCGCGAATGAAAAGATAGAGGCAGTAAAGGATTGACCAAGACCACAGAATCTTCATGAGTTAAGAAGTTTCCTTGGGCTGTGCACATATTACCGCCGATTTGTATCAAATTTTGCCAGCGAAGCCTATAGCCTCCACGAGCTTACAAGAAAAAATAAAGCTTTTGAATGGAAGAAGGAGCAGGAAGTGGCTTTCCAAACATTTAAAGAGCGTTTGTGCACTGCCCCAATGTTGGCATATCCGATTCCAGGAGCAACGTTTATTCTAGACACAGATTCGAGTGGATATCTTATAGGAGGCTTTTTATCACAACTGGCCGATGGAGAGGAGAAGGAAGTTTCATATTACAGCCGATTAATTGGAAAACCAGAAAGGTACTATTGCGTTACACGGAGAGAGCTGTTGGCATTGCTAGAGTGCATTAAACATTTTCACCAGTACCTCTGTGGCCAGCTATTCCGCGTCAGGACAGATCACACAGCATTTAAACGGCTTCTGCAGTTCCGTAATCCAAAAGGTCAATTGGCACGGTGGATCCAGCGACTACCAAGCTATGACTTTTCCATTGAGCATCGAAATGGTAGTACCCATGGAAATGCTGATGTAATGTTATGAAGACCATGTAGTTTGGAATGCAAACACTGTTCAAAAGCTAAAGCTAAGGAAGACATTATAGAAGTCCGGCTAATGACTATAACGTATACGGATGAATGGGACAAGGAGCAATTAAGGAAGTGTCAGATAGAAGATACAGATCTGTCACAAGTTTTGCAAGGGCTCAAACGAAACGAAAGCCAAAATAGAGAGGAGATGTCAGCAGACAGTCCTATTGCGAAGTCACATTGGGGACAGTGGAACAGTTTAGAATTGATATCCGGTTGCTTGCATGAGACAATGGGCCAAACTTCCGCAAAGGTAATTTTTGGCAATGGCCTTCGACTGCCAGCTGATTTGAAGTTTGGGATAAATGCCCATGCGGAGGGGAATGCCAAGAAATCCACTGGCGTCTTGGAGGAAGAAATGAAAGAAATACACGATCCTGTAAGACAACTAACCAATATTATGAGTGACAAAATGATAGCCAGATATCATAAAGCAAAGAATTTGGTAGGGTTTCGGGACGGAGATTTGGTGCTGTTATAAAACCCCCAACGAAAAAAAGGTTTGTCTCTGAAATTGCAGTGTAATTGGGAAGACCAATACAAAGTTATAAAACGGATCAACGATGTAGTTTACCGCATACAAACCATTGGCAAATCACGAAACAAAAGGAAAGTGGTTCATTTGGAAAGGCTGGCATCGTTTAGATCAGAAAATTTGTCTGATCGGGACGATCCGACTTAGATGGAGGGCAGTGCGACGAATTTTAGCATCACTAAACTGTTAGTAAATAAAGGCACAACAACAATATAGCAAGCTGCCACTCTTGTGTACATGAACACATGAATTTAATCCATTTACATATGTACATAAAAGGCGACGAAGAATAACTCACACATACACACGCATATAGCTGGAAACCAAGCAGGAAATTCTCGAAGTTGAAACGTCTAGACCTTTGGAGAAATATGCGGACAAGGCAACAGAGAGCACAAAAGCAGCGCAAGCTTTGAAATGACTAATCAGTTTGATTTAAACACGCAATTAATTGTGAAGAATAAGTGTTATTGTGTAGTACTCTCAAAGTATTCTAATAAAGACCATTTTGCATTACTGTATATCGGAGTTATTTATTCGACAATTTAGCGATTCGAACGTTTGCAGAAAGTGTATAATAACAAGTATTTTCCAAAATTCGTTACAATAATATTTAGTTACAATACAGACAATTGAGGATTGTGTGGAATAACGGTATATCTCAAAAATCAACCTTTCGAGAAAAGTGAAAAAACTTAACAGTACAGGTAAAAATAAATTTATAATAATCCTACTTTGTAAGATTTTAGATAGTATGATTCTTTGATAAGAAAAAGTAAAAAATTGTATATATACATAATATTATTAGAAAATCGATGATTTCTTTTTTTTTGAGTCATACCGTTATTCCATAGATCGAATATCAAATATTTTGCTTGCCAAACACTGCGAGTGTACTTCTGCTATGAAAAGCTCTCAGCGAAAACGCATCTGCCTTGCGGAGTCGGCATAAAACAACTAGGTTCCGTCCCGCCAATTTGTAAGAAAAATTTAAAGGAGCACGACGCAAATTGGGAGAGAAGTTTGGCCTAAAATCTCTACCAATGTAAGAGGGAAGATTACTTTGCTACGGCAACTTTCTTAGGGCAAATTTCGTGAAAACTGTTTGAACTCTTTCGATTTTGTTTGAGTGGGTTTAATAGTATGGGCACCATATTGGAGAACAAGAGAACACTACTCTGGTCTACTTCGAACAAGAGAAATGTAAAGAATTTTTAGAGTACAAGGATCTCTGAACTCCATTGTATTTCTTCGTATGAAGCCTATCATAGAAAAAGCGTTTGATACTATGGAGTCAATGTCATCTTTCAGTCGAAAATAACACCCAAATCTTTCATTTCGGTGTTTCGAGTTAGAGCGTAATTGAGGAGATATGTGGAAGACTGGTATAAGTCGAGTTACACCGTTTTTCCATAAATGAACTAAATAGAAAGAGCACGATTACATACTCATACCATATTAATCTTAGAAAATAATAGTGATATTTAAACAAAGATATTAGCTTAATTTATGGAAAAACGGTATAAATCTCTAATAAAATTTTGCAGTCGTGCTCCTTTAAATTTTTCTTACAAATTGGCGGGACGGAACCTAGTTGTTTTATGCCGACTCCGCTAGGCAGATGCGTTTTCACTGAGAGCTTTTCATAGCAGAAGTACACTCGCAGTGCTTGCCAAACACTGCCGAGGGGCGACCCCGTTAGTAAAATTTTTTTCTAATTGAAAAATTTGTTTCTAAAATTTTGATGTTGCTTTTCCCGGGGGCAGAACCCAGGATCCTCGGTGTGGTAAGCGGAGTATGCTACCATCACACCACGGCGGCCGGGGTTTAATGTTATAAATAATGAACTTAAATTTTAGTGTTTATTTATGTTTGTTTAATGGTATGTTCAGTTTATACTTATATTTAAGAATTCATGAGCTTAACACCGGCTTATAATAATTGAATTTCAATTATTATTTTTTCTAAGAGAAACTGAAAAGAATGAAACGTTCACTGGCATATTGCGATGGAAACATTTCGAAAACCGCCAACGTAATCATCATCAGGCTATTTTGTAATGTTATCAAAGGTTTCACCGGGATTCGAACCGTGAATCACATGGTGAAAATGCAGTAGCCTTTAACCACTAGGCCATCCTGCTGGTATTTGTTTTCATGCTTAATTCAGTTTTTCTCATTTCTACACTAACAACAGAATTGAGACATTTTGTCTCTATATTAATTTGTGTGCCATGTAGATTTGTTTTTGTAAAGTTCTTCTTCGTTGCGAATGAGAAGCTTTGTAAACTCAGGCTCAGTTGTACATATTTATGTATGTTTGTTTAATGGTGTGTTCAGTTTATAATTTACTTTATTATTTATTATCTTAAAATACATTCGAAAAAGTTTACTTAAAACAACAATCTATCTTTAACTATTTAAACTCGACGTAACGTACTTGCAAGAAAAAAACACAAAAATTGTTAAAAGCAAGGCATAAAACCGACTCAAAATAACGTTCGTGTTTCGGTTTCGGTTTTGTCAAGTATTACGGTTACGGTTTCGTTCTTCACATTCGTCTGGATTTGATTTTTAGGTAAACAAATTTTAAATTAAGTAACTTCTGTGAGTCACAAAAAAAAAACGTGATGTACAACATCGGAAATGAAAGTTATCGGTTCGCAAACTTTTTTTTGCATTGTAAAATATTTCAGGCTTAATGCTGTTAATGTGTTGGGGTAAACGTACCAATCGTGACAAAGATAAAATATAAGGTAGTAAATAATCATGTTTTACTGGGGGAAAATACATCAAGAACTGCATTATTCGGACCAAGTGCCTTTCAAGTATTGACAATTTAAAAGCTTTATTAATGATTTAAATCGTGCTTTTTATTGCTAATATATTTTTTTATATTCATCATGGCTGTAGTATTTAATATATGCAAGAAGAAGGACTTACAATTCCGAATATGTGTATAACATAACCTTTTTAGCAATTCATACATAAATTCAAACACAAATTACCCCAGTGTCACAATGACCCCGGTTGACCTTATATTATACTTGTGGGCTAGAGCATCGAACGCAATACAAAATCTGGCTTCACCCACACAATCACGTGACGTTTCTGTTACAGTCGAAACTTTTATTTTATTATCAGACATTTCTTTTTAACAAGTATGAAGAGAGTCCTGATTCCAGACTCGATAAACCTGATTCAATTATGCAGTTAAATGATTTCGAACATACCTTTGTTCACAGCAAAAATATGGAGAACTTTTTCTAAAACCGAATCAAGCCGGTTCCAGAATTCGGTTTCGTTCTTTGGGATTAAATATAACGGTTTTGGTCTCGGTTTCAAGCCTTGGTAAAAATATATAGATGCGTAATTCCAAATCAGTTCGAAATCAAAAAAAAAAAAATAAATTATGGTTTTCTTGAAATCCCTAGCAACTTCAAAACTCGCTGCGCTAATTAAAATTTATTATAAAAAACCCAAATACAAATTTAACTCCAATTTAATAAAATTTATTTCCATAAGCCAAAAAAATGTGTGACTGAATGGTTATCAACTACCTTTTTTTGCTCCCAATTACTATGCTCTTGACTAAGCTCCCAAATTTTTATTACTCTCGATGAACACCTATGAAACATATAACCATGTATGTAAATAGACGTAACATTTAAAAAAAAATTCAAATTCACCAAAAATCTTAAACTTTAGCACATACCAGTTTTCCCATCATGTAAGACACCTCCATCTTTAAGAACTGGTGCTGCAATAAGGGTATAACTAACATACGTACTTACATATATAGTTCTAAATATCAGGAGAGCGTGATTACATTTCCAATGCCTAACTCACTTAGGCTTTGATCTTCTCACTTTAGAAAGTTAAGTCATTCCGCAAAGCGGGAGCCAGCCGATTCAAAGTTATTTTGTGCGGGATTCTTTTTTTCGCGAAAACGAAACGGCGGCCACCGTGGTGTGGTGGTAGCGTGCTCCGCTTACCACACAGAAAATCCTTCCCCGGGCAAAGCAATATCAAAGTTTTCGAAACAAGTTTTTTGAATTAGAAGAAAGTTTTCTAAGCGGGGTTGCCCCTCGGATGTGATGTGGCAAGCACTCCGAGGGTATTTCTACCATAAAAAGCTTCTGTCTGATGTGAAAGTGTATCTGCCTTGCAGGTGCCGTTCGGAGTCGGCATAAAACATACATATCCATTTCCGCCAATTTGTAGGAAAGAATTAAAGGAGGACCACATTAATTGGAAGAGAAGCTCGGCCTAAAATCTCTTCGGAAGTTATCGCGCCTTATTTAAAAGTAATAAAAAATGGTAAAAAAAATATATATAAAAGTGCCAAATTTTTATCAGGGCAAGGGACAATATACTACTATATCCACTTACACACCGATCTAAAAGTGCTCAAACATAAAATTTATTATGCCTATCTAATTCTTCAATATAAAATAGAAGGGATATGCACATACATAAGAAACAACAAACTAAAGAAATAAATTTAGGTAAATAAGGTAGGCCAAGTTCGGGTGTAGCCGAACATTACATAATCAGCTAAGAGCTTTGGAGACAAAATGAGTGAAAATCACCATGTAGGAAAATGAACCTAGGGTAACCTTGGGATGTGTTTTTATGACATGGATATCAAAAGAAAGTTATTAAAGAGTGTTTTAAAAGGGCGTGGGCCTTAGTTGTATAGGTGGATGCCTTTTCGAGATATCGCTGACTAGAATGCGTTTGTACGATATGGGTATCAAATGAAAGGTGTTAATGGTTATTTAAAACACAGTGGGCCTTATTTCTATAGGTGGACGCCTTTTCGAGATATCGCCATGAGGGTGGACCAGGGGTGACTCTAAAATGTGTTTCTATGATATGGGTATCAAATGAAAGGTGTGTTGCATTATAAAATGATGGTATGCTATCCAAAGTGAGAGGCGACTGCAGCACGTACTGGTTCGTATCTAGCTCGTCGGAATGGGATGGAATCCTTGTCACTTCACTTGGATTAATATCGCCAACAACAAAAATCTACGTGCTTTTGTAGACATTCTAACTAAAATTTGAAACCACTATTACATCCCTAATGTATGATATCGGTTACTATGAATACTCGCGAACGTATGATTTTCCTCCGGACGAGATGGTAAACTCCGGGTATGCCCCCTACCTTGTGTTTCCGACACCAAAAACTATGTATTGAAAACACCCTAATGCTAGGTTCGGTTACTCAAACCCTACTTTACTAATTTAGCACTTCATAATAATAACCCGAGATTAAGTTCACACTACCATCAAATATAAATTTATTTCCTTCAAATTATATATGTATACCTAGAATTATAATTAATATCTACCCGAAGATTTTGTAACAATGTGTTTGCATAATGAACATAATGGTTGGTTGGGCTGCGCTTGCATATATATATATTATTTTTTATGGATATAATTATGTCTTTTGTTCTTTAACAATTAGTGGTGCTCATTCTTATGTAAGTATATAAATATGTCGCTTGATTTTTTTCAATGAGAAGTATGTAGAGGCTCTATTACTAAATGAGCACGGTAGGCAAAACTATGGTAAACTCTTAGGATACGTAAGTGTGGTGCGAGTTAATTTTTTTCGTGAGCTCTGTACAGTATTTGCTTATATACATGGGTACAGTGGGCACTTATCTCACCATAGGTATCAAAATTTACGTTCTAACTTCTTTTTGGAATTTACGTCTTTGAAAGGGTATAAGTATGTGACATGAAAATTATGTAATTATGAAAATGATATAATTAGGTATTAACGCTTAATATGTATATTTCCTGAATATTTATGTATTCTAATTGTAACTCAGTTTAAATGAAAATTCTAAAAATAATTTTTCGTCTTCTTATAACGAATTCAAACTGATATTTATATATATAGGTTAAGTTAAATTTGCAAATTCTATCCAGCATATACACACTATAATACCTAGTTTTGGTGTAGAAAATAAAAATATGAAATTTTCACTTACATGATTTTGACGTGGTATCACTCGGCTGGCCAGGCGATAAGATGCACGAAGTACGCTGCATGAATTTATGAAACGCTATATATGTATGTATATAGCAACACAACTTCAAAATTTATACTTTTACAAAATATAATTATTTATGTAGGTATATACCTTTCTTCACCTATATATTTAAGTATTTGATACACTTTTTTTTATTTTATCTTATTTTTTGTTTTATATAACTTAAATATTCGCAAAATTCTCAGTTTCGTTTACTGACATTCATAGTAGTACAATTTCTTCTTGCAAAAGCAGCCTTTAAATTTAAATATTACGTTTAAATATTTACCCACTTTCCTTTAATGACTATATGTATGTATACTAGAGATATGGGGGTTTTTTTTCTAAGTTTCAAAAATAACTATGTATACAATGCCTATATACCATAGACATGGTTCTATTATTTTTTCTTTCTTTATAATTATGAACACGTTTCCATAAATGATCACCGCTTAACACTTCTAGAGGGGATGGCTCGGATCGGGAACATTACGGATGTTTCTGGCTTCCTTCTGATAGCTGGAAAGAATTTTCCTTGGGGAGACCCAAAACTAGAACCGTTTGAAGGTTTACATTAATGGTACATGTGGACCTGATGTCCTCCACGTGTAACAATTATTTTCGCGCACAATGATTAAACTTTTTTTTGTATGACGAGAACAACTTTACACCAGCAGCATCCAAATCGGAAAGAAACCAGAAAATTTTCTGATGCTTCACCTCAACCATCCCAACTCTCCGTTTTTTTTTTCCTATCTTATGAAAATGTAATTGTCATTGTACATTAATTACTAGTATTAGCATTGGATCTCCCAACCTTTCACAGTGTCTTGTACGGTGTCTAAGTGAGCAGGTATAAAAAATGTGTGATTCAACGGACGCGGACTTTTAAAGCTCAGCAAAAATCATAACAAAACAGGAATTTCTGGAAGTGCCTGACAATTCCAAATTTACTGGAGAAAGTGATATTTTGTTTTTTTTTTTTGCTTTGTTGATTTTAACGTTTTCTTTGGATGTCTTTTCCATGAAAAATTCCTTTACTCTTCCCATTGACATCTTCTAACTCAAAATAACAATTTCTTACTTTCCTCACCACTCTAGCCTTTATAAATTTCGGAGCTAACTTAGAGCTGAAATTGGCTCCTTTATTACTTTGCGCGAAATTTCGGCGATATGCTTCTTGACCTGGAAGTAGGTTTATAGGTGCGGATCGCAAGTTATATCTAATCTTGCTGGACTCGTAGGACCTGCGCATATTTTCTTGCACTTCTAATCTAACCATTTGTAACATATCGTCTCTAGCTATATCTTCACCAAATTCTATGGGGGATAGCTTAGTTAACAGCGCATATGTCTCCGCATGAGTAATCATATTTTGACCAAACAGTACATAATATGGTGAATAACATATAGTGCTGTGAACCGAACATCTAAGTGCCGCTACAATTTTTGGTAAATGTAAATCCCAACTTCGTTGATCTTTGCCTATATATGAACGTACTGCGGATATTACGGATCTGTTTACCCTCTCGGAGGCGTTGGATTGAGGAGGATATATGGCAGTATATGTGTGAACGATTCCATATTTAGATAGAAAGTTGTTAAATTGATTTGATTTGAACTGAGAACCGTTGTCGGTTACTACCACTTCAGGTACTCCAAAAACCATAAATACGTTACTAAATAATTAATATAGAGCGGTAAACGACTCACACAATAAAGAATTAAAATTGAAACTCCTTATAGTCGTTTATATATATATATATGTTTGTTTTATTTGGCAAAAAAATTGTTTCGACACTCGCGACGTGTCATCATCAGTTGCTAGTTATCAACTAACCATTGTCTACAAATATTAGCAAAGTATGCCTATGCAAATCAAACATTCAAAATTTTTGTAAAAGCTAATGCAATGCGAAAATAATAAAAAGAGAGTTTAAACAACAACAACAAAATACAAAAGTAATTATGTACATATGTATGTAATATGTAATAACAATATATGGAACAATCTAAGTTTACTGGAATGCTGTGAAGAGACTCGAGTACAGTGGGCCTGTATCACGATTTACAGAATCATTTTTGTTTACATATATATGTAGAGATTCTAAAATGTTTAATTTTTTAATATTACAATCCGACTTAATTAACTGGCAATCGTCCTCACTTATTGAATGCTCATTCGCTAAAGCATGTTCAGCGATTCCACTTCTCGGATCAATATTCTGAATATATTTTAGGTGCTCAAGTAATCTGATTCGTACAGTGCGGGTCGATTGGCTGATGTACTTTGCGCCGCATACATTCCCGTTGTCGTTTTTCTGGGAGCAACTGATTGAATAAACGCCAGGTTTGTCCAAATTTTCGCATTTGTCCTTTGTGGATGTAAGTAATTATTTTAATTTTGTTGTTGTTTTAGGAGCCAAATTCACATTTATTTGTCTGTAGCATTTTTGTAAATCGTTAAAATAATTAGAGTCGTAGGTCATGCTACACCAAGTCTTTTTGTTTTCAACGTCCAACGTATCAAAAAATGAGCTACTCTCCCTTCGCTCTTTTTTGTTGTGGTACTTTTTAATTATCTGCTCTATACTGTTAGAGCTATATCACTTTGTTTCTGCAATGCTCACATTTTTATCTCTTTCTTTTTTGTATGCCGCATAACTGAGTGGAACGTTTACTAGCCGATGAGCCATGGAATTGAAGGCAGCTAGTTTGTGGGAGTAATGATGATTGGACTCAATTGGAATAAATCGATCATTTGAAGTCGGCTTCCGATATATATCGAATTCGATAGCTCCATCGACATTGTGTTTGATTTTTAGGTCCATAAATTGGAGCTCGTTATTTGATTCGTATTCACACGTAAACTGGATAGCGTTATTTTTTGAATTAAATAGATTGAGAGTTTGCCGATTTTGTCTCTCTCAATAATAACAAAACAATCGTTAACATATCGGCAATAAAAACGTGGTAATAGAGAGCTATGAATTAGTTGTTCTTCAACTGTGTTCATGAACAAATTGCATAGAAATGGACTTATACTTAAACCCATTGGTAAGCCCTCGGTTTGTTCATAAAAATCGCCTCTGAACTGGAAAAATGATTGTTTAATACATGTAGAGGTTAAGTCAAATAATGCGCTGGCGACCGATGGATTAATATTTTGTCTATCTAACCAAATTTTTAAAGAGTCCAACGCACCATTTCTTGGTACATTCGAAAAGTACGATGTTATATCGAACGATGCGAAGCATTCATTCATATTCAACTGCATATTTTTGATCTTATCAGTTAATTCAAGAGAATTCGTTATAGAAAAATTATCGAAACTTTTTAAATTCTTAAAGTAATTACTCAACCATGATGCGATATTTGCGATGGGTGAGGTGTAGCCAGCAATAATGGGACGAAATTTGTTACCAGGTTTGTGAGCCTTGTATAAACCATACAAACATGGCATACGGACATAAGATTTATGCATGTTTTTGTCCCACTGACGACCGAAAAAATTAGCATACTTTTTACGACACTCAATCACCTGTTTCTTCATCTTTGGGAGAGGATTCTTCACTTTAGTATAATTTCCTTCCTCAATAAGAGCGATCATACCACTGTTGTAATCAATTTCATTTAGCACGACCACACAATTACCTTTATCGGCTTTTGTTACGTAGATATTTTTACGGTTTAGCGATTTTACCGTAATATAAAAAAACGTTGAATTGCTATGTTCTTTATACCTGGATTTCGACAATAGAGCTTTCTTTACACAAAACCGTACATTTTCTGCCACTTCGGTATCCACTTTTCCGAGGGCTAACTCAGAATCCACTATTATATCCTGCTTTGTTGAAGATTTGTGCGGTAACGCGAAGTTGAGGCCTTTGTTCAGTAGACATATTTCATTCTCCTCCAGGGTCACATCAGATTTGTTTATAATTAGATCAGGGATGAACTTACTCGACGACTTTTTGGGCCTTTTTGTTTGTCTTAGCTTCCTCAACTTAATTCTTTTCCGTTGCAATTGCTGTCTAGATAACCGGTCGATTTTCGCATTTAGTTTTATCAGGAAATGTTCCCAAATGATGAAAGAGAGTTTGCTAGCTAAATATTTGTATAGTTATACGCGAGTAATTCACACGAAGATAAGTGAGCATGCTTTTGTTGTAAGGCGTGGCTTAGCCAGTACACTTTTGCTTTTTGGATAGATAATTTTCCTACTGGGCACTTGCTTTTGCATTTAAAGGAAGAATCGATGAACTTCGGCATATCTTTTTGTTTTTGCAGCTGGACAAGAACCAAACGTCCGCCTTTAAAGCATAGATTTTTTCTTTGGTTTTTTGAAACTGGTACAGGTCAGATGGTTTGGTGACCGACATAACTAAATAATTAATATAGAGCGGTAAACGACTCACACAATAAAGAATTAAAATTGAAACTCCTTATAGTCGTTTATATATATATATATGTTTGTTTTATTTGGAAAAACAATTGTTTCGACACTCGCGACGTGTCATCATCAGTCGCTAGTTATCAACTAACCATTGGCTACAAATATAAACAAAGTATGCCTATGCAAATCAAACATTCAAAATTTTTGTAAAAGCTAATGCAATGCGAAAATAATAAAAAGAGAGTTTAAACAACAACAACAAAATACAAAAGTAATTATGTACATATGTATGTAATATGTAATAACAATATATGGAACAATCTAAGTTTACTGGAATGCTGTGAAGAGACTCGAGTACAGTGGGCCTGTATCACGATTTACAGAATCATTTTTGTTTACATATATATGTAGAGATTCTAAAATGTTTAATTTTTTAATATTACATTCCGACTTAATTAACCGGCAATCGTCCTCACTTATTGAATGCTCATTCGCTAAAGCATGTTCAGCGATTCCACTTGTAACGTAACGTTACAATAACGTAACTCCCCCTGTATTTCCTTATTCACCTAAACCTGAACCTCCCTGTACTTATTTTGCTATAGCATAGCCAACAACCACTTCTTTTATAGCATATTCAACAACCAACTAAATTGCGAACCAATGAAAATCACAATAATGGTGCGTTGAATTCTCAACCAGTTTGCGTCACCACCCATATAAACACTGAATTTGCATTTTCGCAATTCAGTCCTCGCAGGTGAGCCAGCGGGAGTGGATGTCTTTTTAAAGACATATTTTTCCCTCCTGATAGCTGGCTGAGTGGAAGGGGCGCCGTCATGGCGCGAGTCACCCTTCACTTAGGTAAGGACGACGGGGAGGATGCCTTGTGCTACTTTGCCCCCCGCGCCCTCCTAGGTGTTGAGTGGCCCGACGCCCTCATGGCCATTTAACCCCTCCCCCTCAGTTCTAGCTTAGGCTGGCTGAGTGGAAGGGGCGCTGTCATGGCGCGGGTCACCCTTCACTTAGGTAAGGACGACGGGGAGGATGCCTTGTGCTACTTTGCCCCCCGCGCCCTCCTAGGTATGGTGTGGCCCGATGCCTTAATGACCATACAACCCCTCCCCCTCAGTCCTAGCTTTGGCTGGGTGAGTGGTAGGGGCGCCGTCATGGCGCGGGCACCCTTCACTTAGGTAAGGACGACGGGGAGGATGCCTTGTGCTACTTTGCCCCCCGCGCCCTCCTAGGTGTTGAGCGGCCCGATGCCTTCATGACATTTCACCCCTTCCCCTCAGCTCTGGTTTCGGCCGTGAGCCGACGCGTGCGCACAGGGGCTACCGCTGTGCCGTTAAGGTGCACTTCCCCTCCGCCCACGGGTCGACCCACGGTGTATCGGCTGGTACAACCCCGCCCCCCTTACGCACCTTCTACTAGTGTGCAAGTAGGGAGGCGGGGGTGTCCAGCTGTGAAACCAGCACTAACGAGTCCTCGCAGTCTCTTCCGAAGGTGACTGACCCCGCGACTACCACAGCTGCCGAAGAAGAGCGACTAGAGATACCGTTGCAGCCGACCGACCAATACCAGCCCGTTGGTACGCCTATCCGACCCCGCCCGGAACACGCAGCCGCTGTCCAGGTAAACCCCGTCGCCGGCCTATTTTCTTTCTCTCTCTCTGCCCTGGTACGCGCTCCGTAGCCCACCGCCGCTGCCGTCGCACCGTCGCCCCTCTGGTGCCACCGCTGCTACGACGACCGTTGGCCGTTCGCCATCCTACCGCCGTTAAGCCGCTGTATCCGTCCCGCCGCTGCTACGACGACCGTTGGCCGTTCGCCATCCTACCGCCGTTAAGCCGCTGCATCCGTCACGCCGCTGCTACGACGACCGTTGGCTGTTCGCCATCCTACCGCCGTTGAGCCGCTGTATCCGTCCCGCCGCTGCTACGACGACCGTTGGCCGTTCGCCATCCTACCGCCGTTGAGCCGCTGTATCCGTCCCGCCGCTGCTACGACGACCGTTGGCCATTCGCCATCCTACCGCCGTTGAGCCGCTGCATCCGTCACGCCGCTGCTACGACGACCGTTGGCCGTACGCCATCCTACCGCCGTTAAGCCGCTGCACCCGTCACGTCGCTGCTACAACGACCGTTGGCCGCTCGCCATCCTACCGCCGTTAAGCCGCTGCATCACCGTCCATCCAGTTCGCTGGTGCCGTCACTTCGTCTATACCGCTACACCCATCCGTCCGCTAATACTGTCCGCCGTCCAGCCACTGCGCTCATACTACTGTACCAATCCGTCCGCTAATACTGTCCGCCGTCCGGCCGCCGCGCTGATCCCGCCGCAGCTCCCGGACAACCGTTCCATCCCGCCCGCTACTGCACCGCCGCTAAACCACCGTACCGACCCCTCCGCTACTACTACGCCTATTGGCCACCGCCTCCATCTTTGCACGGAAAGCTGCTGTCCGCCTAATATCCCCAGCCGTGTGTGCGTGCGTTCGTAACACATAAATATTATTCAGTAGGGGTTTGTGGGACCTTTACTCGACTCTGGATTGACTGAGTGTTACCCCAGCCTTAGACAAAACCCACCTCATACACTTCTCGGATCAATATTCTGAATATATTTTAGGTGCTCAAGTAATCTGATTCGTACAGTGCGGGTCGATTGGCCGATGTACATTGCGCCGCATACATTCCCGTTGTCGTTTTTCTGGGAGCAAGTGATTGAATAAACGCCAGGTTTGTCCAAATTTTCGCATTTGTCTGGTCGTGCTAAATGAAATTGATTACAACAGTGGTATGATCGCTCTTATTGAGGAAGGAAATTATACTAAAGTGAAGAATCCTCTCCCAAAGATGAAGAAACAGGTGATTGAGTGTCGTAAAAAGTATGCTAATTTGTTCGGTCGTCAATGGGACAAAAACATGCATAAATCTTATGTCCGTGTGCCAAGTTTGTATGGTTTATACAAGGCTCACAAACCTGGTAACAAATTTCGTCCCATTATTGCTGGCTACACCTCACCCATCGCAAATATCGCATCATGGTTGAGTAATTACTTTAAGAATTTAAAAAGTTTCGATAATTTTTCTATAACGAATTCTCTTGAATTAACTGATAAGATCAAAAATATGCAGTTGAATATGAATGAATGCTTCGCATCGTTCGATATAACATCGTACTTTTCGAATGTACCAAGAAATGGTGCGTTGGACTCTTTAAAAATTTGGTTAGATATACAAAATATTAATCCATCGGTCGCCAGCGCATTATTTGACTTAACCTCTACATGTATTAAACAATCATTTTTCCAGTTCAGAGGCGATTTTTATGAACAAACCGAGGGCTTACCAATGGGTTTAAGTATAAGTCCCTTTCTATGCAATTTGTTCACGAACACAGTTGAAGAACAACTAATTCATAGCTTTCTATTCCCACGTTTTTATTGCCGATATGTTGACGATTGTTTTGTTATTATTGAGAGAGACAAAATCGAGCAAACTCTCAATCTATTTAATTCAAAAAATAACGCTATCCAGTTTACGTGTGAATACGAATCAAATAACGAGCTCCCATTTATGGACCTAAAAATCAAACACAATGTCGATGGAGCTATCGAATTCGTTATATATCGGAAGCCGACTTCAAATGATCGATTTATTCCAATTGAGTCCAATCATCATTACTCCCACAAACTAGCTGCCTTCAATTCCATGGCTCATCGGCTAGTAAACGTTCCACTCAGTTATGCGGCATACAAAAAAGAAAGAGATAAAATTGTGAGCATTGCAGAAACAAATGGATATAGCTCTAACAGTATAGAGCAGATAATTAAAAAGCACCACAACAAAAAAGAGCGAAGGGAGAGTAGCTCATTTTTTAATACGTTGGACGTTGAAAACAAAAAGACTTGGTGTAGCATGACCTACGACTCTAATTATTTTAACGATTTACAAAAATGCTACAGACAAATAAATGTGAATTTGGCTCCTAAAACAACAACAAAATTAAAATCATTACTTACATCCACAAAAGACAAATGCGAAAATTTGGACAAACCTGGCGTTTATTCAATCACTTGCTCCCAGAAAAACGACAACGGGAATGTATGCGGCGCAAAGTACATCGGCCAATCGACCCGCACTGTACGAATCAGATTACTTGAGCACCTAAAATATATTCAGAATATTGATCCGCGAAGTGGAATCGCTGAACATGCTTTAGCGAATGAGCATTCAATAAGTGAGGACGATTGCCAGTTAATTAAGTCGGAATGTAATATTAAAAAATTAAACATTTTAGAATCTCTACATATATATGTAAACAAAAATGATTCTGTAAATCGTGATACAGGCCCACTGTACTCGAGTCTCTTCACGGCATTCCAGTAAACTTAGATTGTTCCATATATTGTTATTACATATTACATACATATGTACATAATTACTTTTGTATTTTGTTGTTGTTGTTTAAACTCTCTTTTTATTATTTTCGCATTGCATTAGCTTTTACAAAAATTTTGAATGTTTGATTTGCATAGGCATACTTTGTTTATATGTGTAGACAATGGTTAGTTGATAACTAGCAACTGATGACACGTCGCGAGTGTCGAAACAATTGTTTTGCCAAATAAAATAAACATATATATATATATATAAACGACTATAAGGAGTTTCAATTTTAATTCTTTATCATAAATACGTTGTCTTCTAGGAATTCGCATATAGTACCGGTAGAAAATTTCTTCAGGGTCTTTAATAAAGGAAATTTCGATAAGTGATCTAACACAATGTATAACCCTATATTTCCTCCTTTTGACCGAGGATAAGGACCTAAGAAATCAAGGTAAATTCTTTGATACGGTCTAGCAGATTTTGGTTGATCACCCATCGGGGGTCTCAAGATTGAGTTAGGGGCTTTCGACTGTAAGCAAACATCACATTTAGAAACAATATTTCGTACATCTGCTACCATTTTTGGCCAATAAAATGTTCTCTTTAACCTCTCCAGAGTTTTTGCAATGCCTCCATGCGCGGCCGTACTAGGGCAATGTGCACGAATTATAACATCTGTTCTCAATTCCTCGGGATTCCACAATTTCCAGCTTGAAGCTTCCACTACAGCATTGCCATTTGCAAACTCGGTACGTTTATAGATAAATTGGTCTATTACTCGTATATCCGGAAGTTTATTCTGATTTTCTAGAATACTGTTCCCGAGCTTTTCATAACTGTCTGTCAGAAAATAAGGAGAATTCAAGTCAACTAATGGAATGGGATGTGTTTCATCATCTGTAGCTTCTCTCGAAATCTTTTCTAATCGCGACAGTGCATACGGTATGACATTAAGACTACCATTTCGATGTTTTATTTCAAAATCAAATCCCTGTAGTTCAATGACCATCGCGCTAATCGCCCATTCAAGTCGGGTTGTCGCATTAACCACTGTAAACTGGCGTGGATGGTTATAACTTTAAAAGGATGTCCTTGAACATATTCCCGAAATATGTAGATACTTAGTACTGCTGCCAAGCACTCTAATTCTGTGATGGAATAATTCCGTTGCGCGCGATTTAACTTGTGAGAGAAATATGCTATGGGCCGTTCAACTCCTTCAACTTCCTGAGCCTTCACTCCTCCAACACCAGTCACGGAAGCGTCGCACTGTATAATGAAAGGAAGTGAAAAATCAGGAGTTATCAGGAGAGGCGCTGGTGAAGGCTTTTCCTTAAGGATTTGGAAGGCGACTTGGGCCTCGTCTATCCACTTGAAAGAATGGGTTTTCGATGTCAAATCCGTTAAAGGCGCTGTTAGACAAGCGGAGTTGTCGATTAAACGACGGCACCAGCCGACTAGGCCTAGAAATCGTCGCATCTCTCGAACACTTTTCGGAGGTTTGATATCCTTTATGGCAGACACCTTTTTTGGATCAGTTTTAATGACACCATCTCCAACTATAAAGCCAAGTTATCGTACCTCACTCACACAAAATTTACATTTTTTGATATTCACTGTTAAATTGGCTTTCCTTAACAGTTGCGTTATTTCAGCTAATAGTAAAAGATGAGAATCAAAATCTTCCGAGAACAAAAGAAGGTCGTCCAAATAAACGAATGCACAATGTTTTAAATGAGGCGGTATCATCATGTCCATTAAGCGACTCATGGTCATAGGTGCATTACAAAGCCCTAATGGCATTGCACAAAATCTGTATAAGGGCCTATTTGGTACGGTGAATGCTGTGTAGTCACGGGAACAAGGGCTTAATTCTATTTGCCAGAATGCATGCTTTGGATCAAGAGAAGACATATACCTGGCTTTCGGCATACGGCTGAATATACCATTGATTTTTGGCATTGGAAAAGCATCTTTGACCGTGACGCTGTTCAACTTGCGTGCATCAAAGCATAGTCTGGTCTTGTTTTCCTTCTGCACAATAGCCACGGGACTACTCCAAGAGCAATTTGGGGGAGCTAACTCGATAACACCCAATTCTAACTTTCTGTCAACTTCCGCATGTAGCTTCTTTTCCACAGCTGGTGACACTGAAAAATGCCGTTTCTTTATCGGCTTAACATCTTTAATAATCTCAATTGTATGTTTCAACAAAGGGGTTTTAACCAATCCTTCCTTTTCGAAGGATGGAAAAAGAGAGACAACCTTTGACAACTGACAGCGTTTAGTAATACTCAAGGTATGCATTTCAGGACTTTCCAGAATCTCATTTTCTTCCTTTGAAAATGTCTCTAAGATTTTATTCATTAAATTAAACTTGTGAAAGAATTCTGCTCCTAAAAATTTCTAATTCCTTACTCGCTCCGTTGAAGGTTATTTTAGATAGAACACTACGGATTATCCTATATTTCTTTCCTCCAGCTATTTCTATGTGTTCATGCAAAACTTTGAATGAATAATTTTTATCTACAAAATCTTTTTGCGGCTTTTCCACTTATACAGGAAATGTTTGCCCCTGAATCCAAAAGTGCGTAAATGTCCATATTAAAGAACGAAATCTTGACATAGGGACGGTTATCGTTTTGACTCAACGTAATGGAAGACAAAAAGTTCACGTAATTTTTCTTTTAACTCTAGCCCAAAATGATCTTAATCGCATTGTTGACCGTTTTATTGGTACTCTTGCGGTTTTGTTAGGTGGTTTGATAAGAACTTCAGTAAACAATCGTGCACGTATGGTTTCATAGTTTGAAAGTCTTCTATTATACGGCAAGATGTGATGAAATTGTGGAGTCGTCGAACCAATATTGGTACGTGTAGAATTTATTAACAGATGAAGTGGTTGGTCTTTTGTTTTAGTAACTGTAGCTTTCGAGGTTTGAACTGAGGCGAGCGTAGACGTGAGTTCTTCACGCTCCTTTTCCCGTTTCCCGAACCCTTACATTTTACACATCTTGGTTTCAGGACATTGGCTTCTCCACATCCGTAACAAAATATAGTACGCTCCTCTAAACAGTCTACGTGCCGATGGCCATCCTTTCTGCAATTCCAACAACGTAGCTGGGTATTCCCTATCTCCGCGATATATAGTACATCTTTCTCTATTTGGTCGTTAGTATTCGATTGGACTTCATTTACTTGTCGTCTTACAGGTCGACTTGGTACATTTTCACCATTTTCTAGAAGATATTCTCTACGAAGGAGTAGGTAACGTAAATGAGCTACTGAAGTTATAGTTTTATAGAAAAGTTCATTTCTTATTTTTGGGGCGCAAATTCCTTCTCAACACTTCTAAGGGTTCTTGATCTGGCATGGGATAGCGAAGTCTGTCACACAAATTTAAAATTGAAGAATAAAATTCATCTAAACTTTCATGTTCTTTTTGCTTGTGTTCTCGCACTAGCTCACGAACATCAATGTCGGAGAGATGATCACGGAAATGTGAACGAAGCGCGTCACACAATGCTACCCAATCCACGTGAGAAACAGATCGCCGATACCTCCAGTACCAATCCCGTCCTTTTCCTACGAACAGAATATGTGAATGTTCACACAGGATCCTAAAATCTCCGTTTAAACTATCGTTTGTCAGTGACGTAATAATGTAAATGAAATAATCAACCGGCATTTTTTCTGCACTACCATTAAATGTAACATTCCAACTTTGAATAAGCTGGGCGATTCTACCACTATTGTTCACACTATGCGGAGCAGTAGAAATTCTTTCTCGATTGTTAATAAGGTTGTTTTGTCCATCCATTCGTGATTGGTTATTAATATTCGCTTCGCGGCAAAAGCGATATCATTATCGGTTCATTTTGAGACTATTCAGGTTCTGGTACATTTATCTGACTAACCTGTCGGGCCAAGTTTTGAATTGTCTGCGTTAGCATTTCAAACCTATTTTGTAAATCTACTTCAATGTTGGATATACGCTTCTCGAGGATACTACCATGTGGCAATTGTCCTTGCACAGGGTTAACGGCGGTATCGTGCGACATCATCGGAAAAGATAAGTTAAGATTTGGGGATTTCGTATGTGGAACTAACTGAGGGAGTCCTAAATGTGGTTGATCTCTGCTGAGATTGCCTCTTCCTCGTCAGGAAGGAATAATTCTTGGAACAGTTCCCTTTGAGGACTGTTGTGATGTCTGGGTCGGTAAGCTTTTGTCTGACATATGCGTTATATCAAGCTGTTCTTTGTACATGCTTTTCTGCACTGAGGACACGTTTTAGAGTTAGATAACCATTGGACTAAACAATCCCTATGAAAATCGTGCTGGCATCGTGTTCGGACTATGGCTGATTGTCGATCCATCCCTTGAACACATACAGCGCAAGTTTCACCACCCATACTAGCTGTATCTAACAAATTCTCATTGCTATGCACTACAGACATGGTATGACCTTTCTATGAAAAATGGTAAAAATAAGAAAACAATAATGAAGTCTACTAAATAGATAGATATATGTATAAAGCGGGATAATCTGAGTATCAATACCGAACCTAAAAACTCTAATTAAGAAAATCATAGCATACATATGTTGTAAAAAGTGGGTTGGATAGATGCTAATATTTTAAATTTTGATACGAAAGGTGTATTGCCGGTGATTGAACTTTTCCCTGGTCGAAAATCAAAACAACTTCCAATCTTCGCAATTCCAAAAGATAAAACTCAATTCCTCAACCTTCTGCTAGCAACCATCTAAGGGGACATTAACTAAAACCGGTAAGAAGTTGTAGGCCTTCAATTACGAATTAAGCTAGCTATCGGTCTATGCAATATGGTTGATCAATTGCAATAGGAATTCCAATATAGTTCACCTAAAAGCAATAAAAGTTCTACGAATTTATCGAGGGCTTAAACAATTCGAATATTTTTTTTTCTCACAGACTGCTGAAGTAATGAGTACCTTCTTTACCTTTAACAGCTGCGGTAGTCACACGTTGTTTTGGGCACCACACACTTGGACGCCATTTATTGTTGCATTATGAAATTATGGTATGCTATCCAAAGTGAGAGGCGACTACAGCACGTACTGGTTCGGATCTAGCTCGTCGGAATGGGATGGACTCCTTGTCACTTCACTTCGATTAATATCGCCAACAACAAAAATTTTCGTGCTTTTGTAGACATTCTAACTAAAATTCGAAACCACTATTACATCACTAATGTATGATATCGGATACTATGAATACTCGCGAACGTATGATTTTCCTCCGGACGAGATGGTAAACTCCTGGTATGCCCCCCTACCTTGTGTTTCCGACACCAAAAACTATGTATTGAAAACACCCTAATGCTAGGTTCGGTTACTCAAACCCTACTTTACTAATTTAGCACTTCATAATAATAACCCGTGATTAAGTTCACACTACCATCAAATATGAATTTATTTACTTCAAATTATATATGTATACCTATAATTACAATTAATATCTACCCGAAGAGTTTGTAACAATGTGTTTGCATAATAAACATAATGGTTGGTTGGGCTGCGCTTGCATATATATATTTTTTTATGTATATAATTATGTCTTTTTATACCTTTCATGAAAATGAAATGGTATATTAATTTCGTCACGAAACCGAAAATTGTAAGTCCTTAAAGAAAATAGATAGACCCACCATTAAGTATACCGAAATAATCAGGTTGAAGAGCTGAGTTGTTTTAGCCATGTGCGTCTGTCCGTCTGTCCGTCTGTCCGTCTGTCCGTCTGTCTGTTTGTATGCAAACTAGTCCCTCAATTTTTGAGATATCTTGATAAAATTTGGTGAGCAGGTGTATTTGGGTGTCCGATTAGACATTTGTCGGAACCGACCGGATCGGACCACTATAGCATATATCCTCCATACAACCGATTTTTCAGAAAAAGAGGATTTTTGTAATATCTTACCCAATTTAACAGATTGAAGCTTCAAACTTCACCATATACTTTCGTATATTGAACATATTGTTGCCTGAAAAAAATTATGAGATCGGTCGTATATATAGTATATATCCCCCACAACCGATTGTTCAGATAAGGAACTTTTCGTAATTACTGCCCTATTTTAAGAGCTAGAGGCTTCAAATTTCAGCGAATGCTTACTTATATAGCATATATTGTTGTCTCAAAAAATCATAAAGATCGGTGGTATATATAGTATATATATGGTGGTATATATAGTATATATATATAGTATATATATTGTAACGAATTTTCTGCAAATCCTCTTATTTGCCCCTTTTGCTAGGTTCGTATCGCTAAACTGTTGAATAAATAACTCCAATATTGAATAATGGAAAAATGGCCTTTATTAAAATGCTTCACAATAACACTCAAACTGTGCAACGAATAGCTTAATAACCAAACTGATAGCTCAAATGAAACTCCACTAATCAAAATAATACCGGTATTGCTCGCTAGATATCTTCTTAGTCGTAACTGCTGATCAACTCAAATCAAACTGAATTACTTCTTGCTCGCTGGCGCCGCTTTTATAGTTTACGCTGCATACTTCTAGGCTCTTCGATTTCCAGAAGTTACTAGTTGTTTCGGCTACAAAATCGCCAGCCACAACTACGTGCACAAATTATTGCTCTCTCTTGTGACAACTCAGATAAGATATATGCATGTATTTGTGCATTGCCGCTCAGATGTTCGTATACGTACATATGTGTAGACGCAATTATTTATTCGTTTATGTAGATACATAATGATGAATTATTGATGTGCATTCACGTCACTGGTTAGCATCGCTTAGAGACGATAGCATCGCTCAGTGCTGCTAACATTCGTTACACTGCCCTCCACCTAAGTCTGATCGTCCCGATCAGACAAATCTCTCGATCTAAACGCCGCTAGCATCTCCAAATGAACCACCTTTCTATTTCGTGGTTTCCCAATGGTTTGTATGCGGTAGATGGAATTACTGATCTTCTTCACAACCTTGTACGGGCCTTCCCAAATGCACCGAATTTTGGCTGGAACACCTTTCCGCCGGAGAGGGTTGTTTAACAGTACCAAATCTCCCTCCAAGAACCCTTCCGAATTATTGTTCTCATTGTACCTGCGTTTGATCTTACTACTCATTATCCTTAGTCGTTTCCTCACACTCTGTTGTTTGACCAATGAACTACTTCGCAGAGCTTGCGCTTGACGGATTGGCTTGACAGTATCGTTCCGCCGTTTCCCAACAGAAGTGCGCGATGGCTTGAAACCACCCTTGCATGCTTCCTGCAAAATTCTTGCAGTCGTTTTAGTGCGTCCATTAGGGTTTGTCAATGCCGGTGTTTTTGTCGCAGGTACTTTTGATTTCGCTTTGTTTGGCCCATTCGTTTCATCAACCTTTACCTTTGACTTTCGTGGCCTTTGTCGACTTTTCTCCACCAGTACTCGATTACTGCTGAAACCTTTTTCCAAACTGAAGTTAATTGGCACATCCTGGTTCTTATAAAGCATCACCCTTTTCTGCATATCGATCTTGATGTCATGGTCAACCAAGAAGTCCACTCCCAATATGACTTCATCAACGATCTCCGCCACAACGAATTTGTGTAAAACCATGACCTTCCCAATCAGTACTTCACATATCACTTCTCCCTGGACTTGGTTATACTCGCCTGTGACCGTACGCAACCTTGCTCCAGGTAACGGTTTAACTCTCCTGTTGACTAATTCAGATCGAATCAAGGAATGAGATGCGCCCGTATCTACAGTCAGTACACGCTCCTCGCCATCGACATTGCCTCTGACGGTAAGACTGCTCGATTTTCTACCAATTTGCAACACAGATATCATAGGACATTCAATAGCCGGGGCAAGTTTTCGTTCTTTACATTCGACACGCTCTTGCTCATCTCCTCCAGCTTTGCGTTTACGCCCACCCACATTGTTGGAACTATTAAGGCCAAGATCGCAATGACGTGCAATGTGACCGGACTTCCCGCATTTGAAGCATTTGATAACTTTTTCACTCCGCTTTTGCGATCCTTTCAGCGCCTCCAATATTGCGTCTACCCACTCTGGCCTTTCTACTTCCACACGATGAGCTTTGTATGCTGGTTTACTCAATAATGACGCCGTTTCCTGAGTCAATGCATGGGATACCGTTTCAGAAAATGTTTGCTTTGGGTTCGCGTATGTGGCTCGCTTCGTTTCGACGTCCCGTATGCCATTTATAAAGCTTTGAATCTTCACTCTTTCCGTGTATTCCACGGGTGCGTCCGCATTTGCAAGATGAGCCAATCTTTCAATATCTGAAGCAAACTCCTGCAATGTTTCATTTGCTTTTTGGTAGCGGTTTTGCAACTCAATTTGGAATATCTGTTTCCTATGCTCGCTTCCATAACGTCGTTCTACAGCAGCCATCAATGCTTCATAATTGTTCCGCTCTCCTTCGGGAATCGTCTGTAGAATTTCCGCTGCTGGTCCCTTCAATGCCACGAATAGTGCAGCAACTTTATCTTCCGCATTCCAGTTGTTCACTGCTGCGGTCTTCTCAAACTGTAACTTAAAGACCTGGAAAGGAACAGAACCGTCAAAGGATGGTGTTTTTACCTTTGAATTACTTGCTGAAACTGCTGGACGATTTAATTGTAACTGCTCCATACGACCCTTCAAATCATCGACTTCTGCCTGAAATTGAGCGATTTTTGCATCCTGCGCTTCCAGCTTTGATGTTACCCTTGCTTCCTGTGCTTCTAACTGTGAAGACATTTGTGCCACCTGCAATGATAAGCGCTCCTCTTGTTCTTCCATCTTTGATGTTATGCGTGTCTCCTGCGATTCCAGTTGGGATGCCATATATGTCTTCTGTTCTTCTAGTTGAGATGCCAGTTGAGATTTTATATCTGTCTTTTGCGATTCCAGTTGAGAAGCCACTGTCGATGTTTGAGCAGATATTGCAGCCAAAATCATGTTCAAATCTGTGCTGGTAACCGTCTGCGATGTTTCGTTTTTCTCTTCAATTTTTGTTGTCTCCTCCCCATCAAGGTGAAAGATATACTCTTCCACATCAATTCCTTCTGCTTCCATTGCCTCTCGTAGCCGTGCCTGAAGTTCAAGTTTAACGCCGCTTGTATTCAATCCACGGGTCTCCAACTCCTTCTTTAGTTGCTGGATCTTTAATTCACCGAACTTTGCCATGTCCTTGTTGTCCTTTGTAATTTATTCAACAATCCCACTTCTGACACCAATTGTAACGAATTTTCTGCAAATCCTCTTATTTGCCCCTTTTGCTAGGTTCGTATCGCTAAACTGTTGAATAAATAACTCCAATATTGAATAATGGAAAAATGGCCTTTATTAAAATGCTTCACAATAACACTCAAACTGTGCAACGAATAGCTTAATAACCAAACTGATAGCTCAAATGAAACTCCACTAATCAAAATAATACTGGTATTGCTCGCTAGATATCTTCTTAGTCGTAACTGCTGATCAACTCAAATCAAACTTAATTACTTCTTACTCGCTGGCGCCGCTTTTATAGTTTACGCTGCATACTTCTAGGCTCTTCGATTTCCAGAAGTTACTAGTTGTTTCGGCTACAAAATCGCCAGCCACAACTACGTGCACAAATTATTGCTCTCTCTTGTGACAACTCAGATAAGATATATGCATGTATTTGTGCATTGCCGCTCAGATGTTCGTATACGTACATATGTGTAGACGCAATTATTTATTCGTTTATGTAGATACATAATGATGAATTATTGATGTGCATTCACGTCACTGGTTAGCATCGCTTAGAGACGATAGCATCGCTCAGTGCTGCTAACATTCGTTACAATATATATATTTTCGCAAATTTTAGCCCCATTTTAACAGCTAGAAGCTTCAAATTTCACCGAGTATTTACTTATATAGCATATATTGTTGTCTGAAAAAATCATAGAGATCGGTTGTATATATAGTATATATCTCATACAACCGATTTTTCAGATAAGAAACTTTTCGCAATTTCTACCCCATTTTAACAGCTAGAAGCTTCAAATTTCACCAACTGCTTACGTGTATAGCGTACATTGATGTCTGAAAAAATCATTGAGATCGGTGATATACATAGTATATATCTCATACAACCGATTGTTCAGATAAGAAACTTTGCGCAATTTCTGCCCCGTTTTAACAGTCAGAAGCTTCAAATTTCACAAAATGCTTTCGTATATAGCATATATTGTTGTCTGAAAAAATCATAGAGATCGGTGGTATATATATTATATACTTCATATAAACTGTCATATTGACCCCTTTTTTACGGCTAGAAGCTTCACGATTCATCAAATAATTACGTTTACGTCATATATTTTTGAAATACGTGATTCGTAGCCATAGTTTTTACATGCAGACCACAAAAAACGTGAAGCTTTGCACCCTCACACAGATTACCTACCTATTTTTTATTTTATATTTATCTTAAAAATCGTTTAGATATGTTCAAATTTCACCAAATGCTTACGTGTATAGCATATATTGTTGTCTGAGAAAATCATAGATACCGGTGGTATATATAGTATATATGCCATACAACCGATTGTTCAGATAAGAAACTTTGCGCAATTTCTTCCCCATTTTAACAGTTATAAGCTTCAAATTTCACCGATTGCTTACGTATATAGTATGTATTGTTGTGTCAAAAAATCATAGAGATCGGTGATATATATAATATATATATGATGGTATATATAGTATATATATAGTATATATATATTTTTTTTACGATTTCGGCCCCATTTTAACAGCTAGAAGCTTCAAATTTCACAAAATGCTTACGTATATAGCATATATTGTTGTCTGAAAAAATCATAGAGATCGGTCGTATATATATTATATACTTCATATAAACTGTCATTTTCACCCCTTTTTTACGGCTAGAATCTTCAAAATTCATCAAATTTCATCAAATAGTTACGTTTTCGTCATATATTTTTGAAATACGTGATTCGTAGTCATAGTTTTTACACGCAGACCACAAAAAACCTGAAACTTTGCATCCTCACACAAAGTACCTACCCGTTTTTTATTTTATATTTATCTTAAAAATCGTTAAGGTATGTAGATCTGTTCACTATATATTTCTTATCTTATACATCCGATTATTCGGAGATTACGAACGGGATAAGATTATTGTTCAGCCCCATTCATGAAAGGTATGGAGTCTTCGGCACAGCCGAAGACAGTCCCGTTCTTACTTGTTTTCTTTATCAATGAGTGGTGCTCATTCTTATGTAAGTATATAAATATGTCGCTTGATTTTTTTTCAATGAGAAGTTGTATGTAGAGGCTCTATTACTAAATGAGCACGGTAGGCAAAGCTACGGTAAACTCTTAGGATATGCAAGTGTGGTGCGAGTTATTTTTTTCGTGAGCACTGTACAGTATTTGCTTATATACATGGGTACAGTGGGCACTTATCTCACCATAGGTATCAAAATTTACGTTCTAACTTCTTTTTGGAATTTACGTCTTTGAACGGATATAAGTATGTGACATGAAAATTATGTAATTATGAAAATGATATATTTAGGTATTAACGCTTAATATGTATATTTCCTGAGTATTTATGTATTCTAATTTTAACTCAGTTTAAATGAAAATTCTAAAAATAATTTTTCGTCTTCTTATAACGAATTCAAACTGATATTTTTATATATAGGTTAAGTTAAATTTGCAAATTCTTTCCAGCATATACACACTATAATACTTAGTTTTGGTGTAGAAAATGAAAATATGAAATTTGCACTTACATGATTTTGACGTGGTATCACTCGGCTGGCCAGGCGATAAGATGCACGAAGTACGCTGCATGAATTTATGAAACGCTATATATGTATGTATATGGCAACAGAACTTCAAAATTTATACTTTTACAAAATATAATTATTTATGTAGGTATATACTTTTCTTCACCTATATATTTAAGTATTTAATAAACTTCTTTTTTTATTTTATCTTATTTTTTGTTTTATATAACTTTAATATTCGCAAAATTCTCAGTTTCGTTTACTGACATTCATAGTAGTACAATTTCTTCGTTCAAAAGCAGCCTTTAAATTTAAATATTACGTTTAAATATTTAGCCACTTTCCTTTAATGACTATATGTATGTATATCAGAGATATGGGTTTTTTTTTTCCTAAATTTCAAAAATAAATATGTATACAATGCCTATATACCATAGATATGGTTCTATTATTTTTTCTTTCTTTATAATTATGAACACGTTTCCATAAATGATCACCGCTTAACACTTCTAGAGGGGATGGCTCGGATCGGGAACATTACGGATGTTTCTGGCTTCCTTCTGATAGCCGGAAAGAATTTTGCTTGGGGAAACCCAAAACTAGAACCGTTTGAAAGTTTACACTAATGGTACATGTGCACCTGATGTCCTCCACGTGTAACAATTATTTTCATGCACAATAATTAAACTTTTTTTTTTATGACGAGAACAACTTTACACCAGCAGCATCCAAATCGGAAAAAACCAGAAAATTTTCTGATGCTTCACCTCAACCATCCCAACTCTCCGTTTTTTTCCTCTCTTATGAAAATGTAATTGTCATTGTACATTAATTACTAGTATTAGTATTGGATCTCACAACTTTTCACAGTGTCTTGTACGGTGTCTAAGTGAGCAGGTATATAAAAGTGGACCCGGGGTTATTCTATAATGTGTTTCTACGATATGGGTATCAAATTAAAGGTGTTAATGAGGGTTTTAAAAGGGAGTGGCCCTTAGACGCCTTTTCGAGATATAGCCATAAAGGTGGACTAGGGGTGACTAGAATGCGTTTGTACGATATGGGTATCAAATGAAAGGTGTTAATGATTATTTAAAACGTAGTGGGCCTTAGTTCTATAGGTGGACGCCTTTTCGAGATATAGCCATAAGGGTTGTCCAGGGGTGACTCTAGAATGGGTTTGTACGATATGGGTATCAAATGAAAGGTGTTATTGAGTATTTTAAAAGTAAGTGGGCCTTAGTTCTATAGGGGGACGCCTTTTCGAGATATCGTCATAAAGGTGGACCAGGGGTGACACTAGAAATCGTTTGTACGATATGGGTATCAAGTGAAAGGTGTTAATGATTATTTAAAAGGGGGTGGGCCTTAGTTCTATAGGTGGACGCCTTTTCGAGGTAACAATTATTTTCATGCACAATAATTAAACTTTTTTTTTATGACGAGAACAACTTTACACCAGCAGCATCCAAATCGGAAAAAACCAGAAAATTTTCTGATGCTTCACCTCAACCATCCCAACTCTCCGTTTTTTTCCTCTCTTATGAAAATGTAATTGTCATTGTACATTAATTACTAGTATTAGTATTGGATCTCACAACTTTTCACAGTGTCTTGTACGGTGTCTAAGTGAGCAGGTATATAAAAGTGGACCCGGGGTTATTCTATAATGTGTTTCTACGATATGGGTATCAAATTAAAGGTGCTAATGAGGGTTTAAAAGGGAGTGGCCCTTAGTTGTATATGCGAAAGCGTTTTCGAGATATCGACCAAAATGTGGACCAGGGTGACCCAGAACATCATCTGTCGGGTACCGCTAATTTATTTATATATGTAGTACCACGAACAGTATTCCTGCCAAGATTCCAAGGGCTTTTGATTGCGTCCTGCATAACTTTTTCATTTTCTTCTACTTAATATGGTAGGTGTCGCACCCATTTTACAAAGTTTTTTCTAAAGTTATATTTTGCGTCAATAAACCAATCCAATTACCATGTTCATCTCTTTTTTCATATTTGGTATAGATTTATCGCATTTTTTCATTTTTCGTGATTTTCGATATCGAAAAAGTGGGCGTGTCATAGTCGGATTTCGGGCATTTTTTATACCAAGATAAAGTGAGTTCGGATAAATACGTGAACTAAGTTTAGTAAAGATATGTCGATTTTTGCTCAAGTTATCGTGTTATCGGCCGAGCGGAAGGACAGACGGTCGACTGTGTATAAAAACTGGGCGTAGCTTAATCCGATTACGCCCATTTTCACAGAAAACAGCTATCGTCATAGAATCTATGCCCCTACCAAATTTCACAAGGATTGGTAAATTTTTGTTTGACTTATGGCATTATAAACATAAAGTATTCTAGACAAATTAAATGAAAAAGGGCGGAGCCACGCCCATTTTAAAAATTTCTTTTATTCTTGTATTTTGTTGCACCATATCATTACTGGAGTTGAATGTTGACATAATTTACTTATATACTGTAAAGATATTAATTTTTTTGTTGTTTTTTTTTTTTAAGGTGGGCGTGTTTGTCATCCGATTTTGCTAATTTAGGACACATACATATAGTAATAGGAGTAACTTTCCTGCCAAATTTCATCATTTGAAAATCCGCATTACTGCAGTCGAGAAGAGAGTTGGTGCCGTCGAGAACGCGTGCTCTGATGTTCTCTTGGTGCGAAATGAGTTGATTGCAGCTCAGGGCCACATTAATGCACTCGAAGCCAGCGCAGTCGCCACTGACTTAATAATTACTGGCGTCCCACATGCAGCAAGTGAGTGCTTACCTGAGCTATTTTCGAAGATCTGCTGAGTAACTGATAGCAAAGCACCACCATGGGCGATGCGTTCCTATTGCGAAACAGTGGGAATAATAATAAACAAAACAAGCCCAACACTTCCCCTCCCATTGTTATAAACTTGTTCTCTGCACCTGACCGCAATCAGTTGCTAAAATCGGTTGCTGTATTTGGTAAGTCTAAAAAGAAATCACTGACGCCCTCTGACATTGATTTGCCTGGCTATGGGACGGTAAATATTCATGAAAGTTTGCCTAGGAGATTGCGGGAGGTGATGAATCGAGCATCTGAGCTTAGGCGGCAAAAAAAGTTAGCGTCGGCGTTTTCCAATCGAGGCAGAGTATTTGTTCGGCTTAAGAGTGACGAAGAGCCCGAATTGGTTGGCAGCATCGCCGAGGTAGATGCTGTTGTTGGTACTTGAGCGCACTTACAATATGAAACATATACTTTTAGGAATGTTTATGTATATGTATATGTTAAACTTAAGTTCTGCCTTTAAATTTAATCTATGCTGTGAACTTTTCTCTTTATGCTCAATTCTTTTAACTCGTCTATTTTTTCGTTCTTATTTTGTTTCTAGCTTTAATTTCAGTCATACTCATTTTTTTTCTCTGCTCTTTTTCTCTTTGTGCTTTTTATTTTTTGCAGTCACATATATTTGCATCACTACTGCGGTTTTTATGTGTATACTACTTTTTGTAGTCGTTCCTTCACCTTTTAATGGACTTAGACCCCTGTATGAAATCTTCCTTCAGCATTAGTGATAGCAACAAGGCTTTAATGGATATCTTGTGTAAGCAATCTCATGGACTTAATGTAGTACACTTCAACGCCCGCAGTTTAAATAATGATAAGCTGGACTATGTTAGGGATGTATTTTTTGATTCTAATGTTGATCTTATTTGTGTCACGGAAACCTGACGTTTGTTACAGCATCCCTTACTATAGTCTGACATGTGTCGACAGAATAGGAATGAGGGGGGGGGGGGGGGGGGGGGGGAGGAGTTGCTATCTACTGTAAGTCCTACTTGAAAATTAGTGTCTTGGCAGAATCAAAAATAATGACACGGAGTTTATCATTGCCGAAATATCGGACAACGTGAAAAAAGTTTTGGTATCTTGCGTGTACAACCCCCATAGGTGTAATTTGTTAGATTCATATTTTGAGGAGTTATCCCAGTTTTTAATTTATTTTGAGCGTTTTGTAATTTGTGGGGACTTTAACGTAAATCTTTTGTGTAATGGTGCTTACACTATGAAACTACTTGATCATGTCGCGGCGCTGGTCTTACCGTTACTAACAATATTGTACCAACAAGATATTCACATAACTCAACTCAGAGCCTGCTGGACATCATTATAACGGCAAGCCCTGACCACATTTTAAAATTTCAACAAATTAGCTTCATCTTCGATCATGATCTTATTTTTTGCACACTAGATGTTACGTTTAATTGTTCAGCTGACACCGTTACTTCTGTTTATCGTGATTTTAATTCTCTAAATGTGGATGAGTTGTTTGTTGCTCCTTCATATGTCGATTGGGCCTCATGTTGGTTTCTTGCTACCGTGGATGAGAAGCTTGATTTTTTAAATAACACCCCCTGCAATCTATTTGATGTCCACGTACCGTTACGTGAAGTCCGATTTATAAAAAATTTTAGACCTTGGTACAATAACAAAGTCAGATCTGCTATTAAACTACGCAATAAGCTGCACACGAAGTGGAAAAAGATCAACACTGAAACTGCTTGGTCGCAGTATAAAATCGCTCGCAACCAGGCCACTTACATCACTAGGCAATCAAAGCAAATATACTGCCACCGAAAGTTAAATCCGGCACTACCATCTAAAGATTTATGGCGAAATTTAAACATCCATGGTAAACAGACGATTGAGTGTCAGATTAATCCTAATACTCTTAACGATTATTTTAGTAGTTCGGGTATTGTTCAGGACAGAGCTGAGTACCTAGAACACACATATTCCCCGGAGAGAGAATTTCAATTTAGCGCAGTAAGTGAAAAAGATGTTTTTGAATCCCTTATGAGAATGGCGGCCACCGTGGTGTGATGGTAGCGTGCTCCGCCTATCACACCGTATGCCCTGGGTTCAACTCCCGGGCAAAGCAACATCAAAATTTTAGAAATAAGATTTTTCAATTAGAAGAAATTTTTCTAAGCGGGGTCGCCCCTCGGCAGTGTCTGGCAAGCGCTCCGATTGTATTTCTGCCATGAAAAGCTCTCAGTGAAAACTCATCTGCATTGCAGATGCCGTTCGGAGTCGGCATAAAACATGTAGGTCCCGTCCGGCCAATTTGTAGGGAAAAATCAAGAGGAGCACGACGCAAATTGGAAGAGAAGCTCGGCCTTAGATCTCTTCGGAGGTTATCGCGCCTTACATTTATTTTTTTTTTTTTTTTATGAGAATCAAGTTCGATGCCATTGGGGAGGACGGAATATACTTGAAGTTTGTGAAGATTGTACTGCCTTTCGTGCTAGGAACCCTTACACACATAATCAATTATTGCTTTACAACTTCGGGTTTCCCATTGGAATGGAAAAAGGCTGTGATTGTTCCTGTCGCCAAAAAAAATGCAGCCACAACACCTTCTGATTACAGGCCAATCAGCGTTATCCCAGCATTCGCTAAAGTGTGTGAGTCCTTGATGGCAGCTCAAATTTCATCACACGTTCAAGAACATAATCTGCTCAATCCACTGCAATCTGGTTTTCGTCCTAAGCACAGTTGTTCTACAGCTATGTTGAAAATACTGGACGACATAAGAATTAATTTTGATAAAGATGACCTAACTCTTTTTTGCCTCCTGGATTTTTCAAAGGCATTTAACTTAGTTGGTCATAGACTTCTTTGTGAAAAGCTCAAATGTTTTATTGGGTTTTCAGTTACATCAGTTAGCCTTATGGCCAGCTACCTTTCCGAAAGGACTTAGAAAGTTGTATGCAAAGGCTCTGCATCTAGATCATGTATTGTCTCTTCTGGTGTGCCGCAAGGCTCTGTCCCTGGTACTCATTTGTTTACTCTTTTTATCAATGATGTGTTCGCTAGGTGTCAGTATGTTAATGCACATGCTTATGCTGATGACTATTTATCTAGTCGTGTTGGTCTTGTTGATGATTTGTGTTTATTTATCTAGTCGTTTTGGTCTTGTTGATGATTTGAGTTACAAAATAAATAGCGACTTGTCTGCTATTGCGAAATGGGCTTGTGAAAACCGTCTGTGCTTGAATGCCAAAAAGTCATATGTTCTGCCTATAAGCCATAGTGTTGTGCATACTGAAGATTTTACAAAACTGTTCGTTGGTGAAAACGTGCTTGTATTTACTAGCAAAATAAAAAATCTGGGCTTTGTGATTAACTCAAAATTAAAGTGTCGACCATGTAAATAAAGTTGTGAGTAATGTTTATTCTGTTTTACGTAGATTGAGAATTTCTGATTCGTTTACTCCCCTAGAGACTAGGAAAAAACTAGCTATGCCTTCCACACATAACGTACTCAGAGCTCGTTTACAGTCAACTTGACTCTTCTTCGTCCTATAAAATTGATGTTACTTTTAACAACGTCACACGTTATGTTTACGGCGTACAAAAATATGATCATATATCTCCATGGAAGCGCAAAGTTCTCGGGTGCAGTATTTTTGAGTATATAGCAGCGCGAAATTGTATATACATTTACAAACTCATTGAATTTCAAACACCAAAGTATCTTTTTGAGAAACTTAAATTTTCCAAGTTTGATAGACATCGCAAATTGATCATTCCCAGATATTTCTACTTGTGCTCTTCGAGGCTATTCTTTATCCATGCTGTAAGGCTCTGGAATTCTATCCCAAATTCTCTTAAGGGCGTGTTTTGTAGGAACAACTACAGAAAGGTGATTCATGACTACTTCAGTTCAGTGAGCTTAATGTGATTGTGATAAAACTTAATACTCTTCCTTGTATTTCCACCTTTCTTTCTTTCTTTTACCAACAAAACTTTCTATTCGTTAAATTTATAATTATTGTTAGTATTTGTCTTATAAGAATTTAGGCTTAATTGTTAATTATTTTGCAATGTATAATCGTTGATGTGCTATAAAAGAATCTGTCTTACATTCACAACCACTTTTTTTAAATAAATTGAAATTGAATATCTTCAACGACTGCCAAATTACAGCTTGCAAAGTTTTTAAATTACCTTTTTTTTAAATTGGGCGGTGCCACGCCCATTGTCCAAAATTATACTAATTTTCTATTCTCATTTTCGTCCTAAGTTCCATCGCTTTATCCGTTCTTGCTAATGAATTATCGCAGTTTTCGGTTTTTCGAAATTTTCGATATCGAAAAAGTGGGCGTGTTTATTGTTCGATTTCGTTCATTTTAAATAGCGATCTGAGGTTAGAGCCCAGGAACGTACATACCAAATTTCATCAAGATACCTCAAAATTTGCTCAAGTTATCATGTTTACGGACGGACGGATCATTTTGATATATAGAAGTCTATCTCGATTAGTTTATGCCATTACAGTGTACCGTTATGCGAAAAAAATTAATATACTCTGTGAGCTCTGCTCAGCTGAGTACAAAAATGTCAGCTATGTTCCTTTTTCCATATTTCCGTGTTGAGAAGGCGCTCCCGCGCTGAGTCCAGGACCACTTTAAATTATGTTTCTGCTTGCTCTTCTTTGTATTATAACATGGCCCTTTGGATGTCACCTTCTTGACCAAAAAGGTGCGCTCGAACCGTTAACTAATGGTGGTAATAAAATGAGGCCGTCGTTCCTGGCTTAGACCTGAAATAAAATATAACATTTTGATTAAATCCATTAGTCATTTTGTAAATATATGGCAAATCATTGTTGTTTTGTGATTTCAAAGTAACTTTATGTTGGGTTATTCGAATTTGTTATATCGTTTTTTGTTTTTACATCGGGATATGTATGCAGGTTTTCAGTCTAGATAATTTGAGTAAATTTATTTCATCTTAAATCAATATACATATGTATATAAAAGAAAGTGGTGTTAGTTACACTATTTATAACTCAAGAACGGGTGAAACGATTTGGCTGAAAATTGGTGGAGAAATAGCATAGAACTAGGAGACGGACATAGGGAACTTTTTATCCCGTTCTGGCTAGGGTCTTGAGATCAAAACGTGGACTTGGGTAATCCTGTGAAGTGTTTGTACAATATGGGTATCAAATGGAAGCTGTTTATGAGTACTTTAATACGGGGTATTTTTCGTACCCCTGAGTGACTATGGTCACTATATATAGGCCAAAACGTGGGCCTGGGTACCCCTAGAATGTGTTTATACAATATGTATAACAAATGAAAGCTATTGACGAGTGCTTTAATACAGGGTAATTTGCATACCTATTTGTGATTAGGGTCTCGAGATATAGCCCAAAACGATGCTCAGGGTAATACTAGGATGTGTTTTTACATTATGGGTACCAAATTGAAGCTGTTGATGAATGCTTTAGTACAGGGTAGTTTTTATACTTATTGGTGACTAGGGTCTAGAGATATATGCCGGGATCAGGGTAACACTAGGATGTATTTTTACATTATGAGTATCAAATTGGAACTGTTGATGTGTGCATTAGTACAGAGTAAGTTTTATACCGCTGGGTGACTAGGGTCTCGACATATAGGCCAAAGTTTGCACCCGGATACCCATAGAATGTGTGTGTATTATGAATATCAAATGCAAGCTGTTGCTGAGAGCTTTAAAGTAATTTTCTTTGTGATATTCGATTTTATCGCATCAACCTGGCAAAACTGATAAATATGCATGCGAAACCGAAATAAATACATGAATTAATAATACCCACATACATATTTACATACGTCCTATTCGATTTGCCTGAAATTTGGTATATACATTTGCCTATATTAGTATTTACGATCCTTTTTTCCGGGAAGTAGACCAGAGACGGACTGGGACTGGAATTAGGACTCGGAGTGGCACTGCGCCTGGAAAAGTGGGAAGGGGAAGGAGACTGAGAAATAGATAGAGTGAGACAAAGATAGAAATAGATGGAGCAAAAAATACAGAGGGAGGAGTGAATAAAAGGATTAAAAAAAGTGAATGTATGCAGATAGACCAAATTTAGGGCAGAACAATGTCTGACGGTTCTGCTAGTATATAATATATAATACTACGCAGTCCCCGCAAAAAAAAAAAAGTTTTCCCAAACATACCAAACATAAATTACTAAACCACTTAGTTTAAAAAATAAATGCGTTTATTTGTACTTACTTCGACCGGGACAACATCCGATAACCGCCTGTATATATATATATATATATATATATATATATATATATGTACATACATATATGGTAAAGAATAATTCACCTTTTATTTTTTTTTGAGACTTTTTGCCTTGTAGCCACTCCAACTATTTATCACTAATGGCGATCGAAGTAGCTGAAACGTATTACCCGACAAGTCCTTGTTCGTCACATTTTCAATCAAAAGACGAAGAAAGTACACCATACATAGGTTTTAATTAAAAAGGTTATGGGTGATTCATTCGAATTATATAAGAAAAATGCTTAGCCTTATACCAAATCTAAATGACTTGGACCGTACGATCCATTATTATCGTCGGCTCATATACCTCGGAATGAGTTGGCGACTTAATAGTTTTTTTAAATAAGTGTATATAACAATTTTTTGCAAGTTTCACCATTGTGTTTAAAATGTACACAACCTCGTACCATACGAAAACTAACACTTTTTGATGAGAAAATATATTAGACAAATGGAATTTTTTTTATATGAGTACAATTAGGCTCTTCATGGGACATGCTCAAACAAAAGGGAACAATTCAACGCATAAAAAGGGGTCAAATCTGGCATTAGTCGCATACCGCTTTGTGCCTTATCCTAGATTAATCGAATTTTTTCCAGGGTATTCTTTGGGTCGAGCTGGATACATTATAAGCAAGTGGCCAGCGCCGGAGTTGAGTACTTTTGGAATTTCCATTTCTCTCTTATCTTGTACTCCAAAAAAATATCGTACATGACGATGAGGGGTCAATTTTGCACAATATATAAAAGGAAACCTATTATAATTCAAATTTAAAATCAGTGTTTTATTTAATAAACATAAAATTAATTTGTGAAATCTATATCTATAAATCTTATAACATAAAGTCGCTAAATGTCGTTGTACGTACATCACTTCACACAGAATGCTCCGATTTTAAAACGATTTTTTGCATTTGAAGGCTTTGCTACGTGAGATGGATATTTTCAATATAATTTGAAGGTATATATATAGAGTCGTGGCAAATTGCCTGAAATTTGTACAAAATCATAACATTTTTGTCATGCAGATTTTTTAATTTTTATAAGCTTTTCTGATCTAATTGTTGATAGTGCGAATAAAAGAGACTTATTCCACCTTATAACTCAACGTTTCGCCAAATTTCCTTGGCATCATCAGGAGTTGAGATATCTATATTTATTTAATATAAGAAAGCGAACATTACAATAAGTTTTTATTTTTTTACATCCATATATATAGAGATATGTAAGGAGACGGTGAACATGATTACACATCAAACAAAAATTACACTTGACAATAATGTTAATTTTGCACTTACTTACATAAAAATGTGTTGCTTTAAATATTCAAATATGTTAAAACCATTAAACTATTAAAACAGAATTATGAATTTTAAGCGCAACATCACGCACAATTCTGTGGAAAAATTCATATTAGAAACATATAGGAAAACAAAAGCGTTCCTTAAGACACACAAAGACGACATAGTCATCACAGACAGCGACAAAGGAAACAAAACAATAGCACTCTACAAAATGGACTACAACACTAAAATGTAAAATCTACTAGGAGACAAGAATACTTACAAAGTAGTTAGAGGCGATCCAACAAACACACTACAAAGGAAAAACAACAACATAGTTTACGAACTATATAAAGGCAAACACATTAGCTTAAGAGAAAAACAACAATTGACGAGCACGGCAGCAACTGCCCCTCGTTTATATGGGCTACCAAAAATCCACAAACCTGAATGTCCCCTACGTCCAATTGTTTCGTGCACCAATGTCCCATGTTATCAGCTCTCCAAATTTATAGGAAAAATACTGATATCGTTGATTTCGCCTGAACTCAACATTAAAAACTCATATGAATTAAAAGAAAGACTAAACAATATAAATGTTTGTGAAAAAGATGTGTTAGTGTCGTTCGATGTTGTCTCCTTGTTCACCAACATACCAACAAATTTAGCGTCAAAAATCATAATGCGGAAATGGGAAGAAATAGCAAAAAACACGACTATATCAAAGAGTAAGTTCCAAAGCATATTAAATTTCTGCCTCAAAGATAACAATTACTTCACACACAACGACAAAATGTATATACAAACTTATGGCATGCCCATGGGCAACCCCCTCTCCCCCACTATTGCCGACATAGTCATGGACGATGTACTCAACTTCACATTCACGGAACTCCAAAAACAACACGGCATACAAATAAAATTTCTAGTCAAATACGTAGACGACATCTTCGCGATTATTGAAAAGGACGACGCAAATATAATTTTAGATACACTCAACAAATACCACAACAAGTTAAAATTTACTATAGAGAAAGAAGTAAATGGCAGTATCCCTTTCTTGGACACCCGCATTCACAACAACAACAATAATTTGATTTTAGATTGGTACTCTAAACCAACGGCTTCTGGGCGCCTAATGAACTATTTTTCTTCTCAGCCCTTTAAATATAAAATTAATACAGCAAATAATTTTATACATAAAGTATTATCAATAAGCCATCAACAGTTTCATGAGACGAATGTAAGAAATATTAAAAACACGCTTAAAAAGAATAACTACCCTGACTACTTAATAACCAATCTAATCGACAAAAAACTAATGGACATAAAAAACACAACAAAACAAACCCCAAATATAGATAACCAAACAAAGCGATACTTCAGTGTCACATACATTCCCAGGCTGACAGAAAGTCTTGCACATGATCATAATAATAAGAGAACATCCCACACAACATTGGCATTCAAATCGAATTGCACTCTAGCGACGTGTTTCACTAAAACAAAAAGCCCTATAGATATCCAACAACAAAGTAATGTAGTATATGAAATACAGTGCAAAGGTAACGACAGCGAAAAATGCAACAAAGTGTACATTGGCACAACAAAAAGAACACTAGGTACGCGATTAGCTGAACACGAAGCCGACATACGCAAACAAAAACAAAGCACAGATTTATCTCAACATGCGGTAACAAACAACCACACAGCTGACTTTGCAAATACAAGAATATTGGACAAAGAGAAAAGAGAAAAAACGAGATACACCATAGAGAGCCTTCGAATACTTCAAAAAAGAGAACATACGATTAACAGAAGAGAAGACACTGACAATATTGCCGCTTCATATTTATTATGTTTATAGCATTTATAGTGACAAGTTTACCACAAAAAACGATGGTATCGATTTTTGATTTAGTTTTAATAGTTTAATGGTTTTAACATATTTGAATATTTAAAGCAACACATTTTTATGTAAGTAAGTGCAAAATTAACATTATTGTCAAGTGTAATTTTTGTTTGATGTGTAATCATGTTCACCGTCTCCTTACATATCTCTATATATATGGATGTAAAAAAATAAAAACTTATTGTAATGTTCGCTTTCTTATATTAAATAAATATAGATATCTCAACTCCTGATGATGCCAAGGAAATTTGGCGAAACGTTGAGTTATAAGGTGGAATAAGTCTCTTTTATTCGCACTATCAACAATTAGATCAGAAAAGCTTATAAAAATTAAAAAATCTGCATGCCAAACAAACTGATCGGTAACAAAAATCTTGTATAACATTTTTGTTTACACAAATACAACACATAAACGGGTGGATGGATTTGAAAAATTCTACTTTGCAGTAAAACTTTGAAATATTTACCTTCGTTCTGCATCAAAAAAAAAAAAATACTTGATTCCTTTCTTATGTCAGAAAAATTGTTTAAACAAAAGTAAAATTTTTAACAAAAAATGCGTGCGTGTGATTTTTCGCTGTCAACTGTGCGCGAAAATTGGTTTGAGTGGAACATGACGCATCACATACATACATACATATATAGCATTCGCTGCGTTATTTAACTTTGGGAGTACATTCATATGCATGGATGTATGTATGTATTTTCATATCAATTCAGCTTGACATATGTATGTACATACATATTGTGACGAATATTAGCATCACTAAGTGATACTAACATCACTAAGCGATTGTTAAATGAAGGCACAACAACAATAAAGCAAGCTGTCACTCTTGTGTAATTAAACAAATCAATCATCATTTACGCACATACATACAAGGCGACGGAGAGATACTCACAAGCGCATGTACTCATCGGCCGAAGTGGTGCTCACATATACACACGCATATGGCGACAAACTAAAAATAGACATATTTATGGCTGGTAACCAAGCATGAGGTTCGCGAAATTACTAGACTTTAAGAGAAATGGGTGAACGAGGAAACCGAGGGTATAAAAGCCGCGCAAGCTGAGGCATGTCTATTCAGTTTGATTTAAGCACGATATTGGTTGTGAAGTATAAGGGTTATTTTGATGTACTCTCAAAGTATGCTAATAAAGGCCATTTTGCATTAGTGAATATTGGAGTTATTTATGCAACAGTTTAGCGATTCGAACATTAACAGAAGGTTTGGAATAACCGGAATTTCCCAAAATTCGTTACAATTGGTGTCAGAAGAGGAATTGTTGAATAAATTCCGAAGATTTCGAATACAACTTGGATATGACAACGTTAAGTGAATTAAGGATTCAGCAACTCAAAAAACAGTTGGAGAACCGTGGATTGAATACAAACGGCAATAAGATCGAACTTCAAGCACGGCTACGATAGTTTATGGAGTCGGAATGAATCAATGTGGAAGAGTATGTCTTTCAACCTGATGGTGAAGAGGCAAGAACAAAAATGGAAGAGAAAAATGAAGCATCGCAGACAGTTACGGGCACAGACTTGAACATAATATTGGCGGCAATATCGGCACAAATGTCCGAAATGTTATCACAAATATCCAAAAACGTGTCATCTCAACTGGAAAACGTGTCATCTCAACTGGAAGAACAAAAGACAAATATAAAACCTCCACTGTCAGAACAGAAGACATGTATGGCATCCCAACTGGAATCGCAGGAGACACGCATAACATCGAAGATTGAAGCACAAGAAACGAGTATTTCAGAAACGTCGACACAGATTACATCAAAGATGGAAAAACATCTGAAAGAACAAGAGACACGCATAACAAGCGCAAGAGGTGCGTATATAATCAAAACTCGAAGTGCATATGGACGAGAAAATAACGCAGTTTGAGGAAAAAAACGAGGCCGAGGTGGATGCTTTGAGAGGTCGTATACAGGAGCTGCAACTAAATCGCCCAGCTATTTCAGCAAGCAATATGAAGGTAAAAACTAAATCTTCTGACGGTTCTGTTCCTTTCCAGGTATTTAAGCTTCAATTCGAGAAGACGTCAGCAGTTAGCAACTGGAATACTGAAGATAAATTTGCTGCGCTTTTCGTCGTATTGAAAGGACCTGCAGCTGAAATCTTACAGACCATTCCAGAGGGAGGACGAAACATTGATGGGCGCTCTAGAAAGGCGATACCGAAGCGAACACAGGAAGCAAATACACCAAATAGATTTGCAAAGCCGTTACGAAAAAGCTAATGAGGCTTTGCAGGAGTTTGCTTCGGATGTTGAAAGGTTGGCCCATTTGGCAAATGCGGACGCACCCGTGGAATACACCGAAATGGTAAAAATTCAGAGCTTTATTAATGGAATACAGGATATCGGAACGAAGCGAGCGACATACGCAAACCCAAAACCTACATTCAAAGACATGGTATCACATGTTCTGATTCAGGAAACAACATCGCTTCTTTGTAAGGCAGCGTTCAAAGCACGCCGTGTGGAGGTAGAAATGCCAGAATGGGTGAACACAATATTGGAGGCACTGAAAGGATCGCAAAAGCGGAGTGAAAGAGTTACCAAATGCTTCAAATGCGGGAAGCCAGGTCACATTGCACGTCATTGCGATCTTGATCCTGGTGGTTTCAATAGCATGGGTGGTCTTAAGAACAGAGCTGGAGGAGATGAGCAAGAGCGAGTCAGGTGTAAAGATCGAGAGCTAGCTCGAGCTATTGAATGTCCTTTGATATCTGTATCGCAAATTGGAAGGAAATCAAGCAGTCCTACCAACAGAGGAAATGTGGATGGCAAAGAACTTGTACTGACTGTAGATACGGGCGCATCTCATTCCTTAATCCGATCTGACTTGGTCAGTAGGAGAGTAAAGCCAATACCTGGAGCAAGGTAGCGTACGGTCACTGGCGAGTATAACTGAATCCAGGGAGAAGTGATATGTGAATTTCTAATTGGAAAGGTCATGGTTCCACACAAATTCGTTGTGGCAGAGATTGTTGATGAAGTCATATTGGGAGTGGACTTCTTAGTTGGCCATGGCATCATGATCGACATGCAAAGAAGGAATATTCGCTATAAGAACCAGGCTGTTCCACTCAACTTCAGTTTGGAGAAAAGGTTCAGCAGTAAGCGAGTGCTGGTGGAGCCGATTCGACAAAGACCACCAAAGTCAAAGGCAGTGGATCGGGCAAATGTTGATGGAACGAAGGGGCCAAACAAAGCAAAATCAAAGATACCTGCGAGAGAAACACTGGCATTGACAAACCCAAATGGACGCACTAAGCCGAAGGAAAGAATTTCCCAGAAAGAATGCAAGGCCGGTTTCAAGCCTGGGCGCACTACTATTGTGAACCATCAAGACGATACTGATGATGCAAAGTCAATCCGTCAAGATCAAGCTCTGGGAAGTAGTTCATTGGCTAAAGAACAGAGTGTGGGGGAACGGTCCAGATAGAATAGTAGGATGAAACACAAGTACGACAAGAACAATAATTCGGAAAGTTTCCTCGAGGGAGATTTGGTACTGCTATACAACCCTCACCGGTGGAAAGGCGTTCCACCCAAATTTTGGTGCAGTTGGGAAGGCCCGTACAAAGTTGTGAAGACGATAAATGATACCATCTGCCGCATTCAAACCAATGGGAAACTACGAAGTAGAATGGTGATCTGTTTAGAGAGGCTAGCAGCGGTTAGATCGATAAATTTGTCTGATCGGGACGATCAGACTAAGGTGGAGGGCATTGTGACGAATATTAGCATCACTAGGTGATACTAACATCACTAAGCGGTTGTTAAATGAAGGCACAGCAACAATAAAGAAAGCTGCCAATTTTGTGTACGTAAACAAATCAATCATCATTTATGCACATACATACATACAAGACGACGGAGAGATACTCATAAGCGCATGTAGTCATCGGCCGAAGTGGTGGTCACATATATACACGCATAAGGCTAACTACAAATATACATGTAATTAGCTGGTAACCAAGCATGAAGTTTGCGAAATCACTAGACCTTAGGAGAATTGGGTGAACGAGGAACAGAGAGCATAAAAGCAGCGCAAGCTGAGGCTTGCCTATTCAGTTTGATTAAAGCACGCTATTGGTTGTGAAGTATAAGTGTTATTGTGAAGTACTCTCAAAGTAGGCTTATAAAGACCATTTTTCATTATTGAATATTGGAGTTATTTATTCAACAGTTTAGTGATTCGAACATTAGCAGAAGGTTTGGAATAAGTGAAATTTCCCTAAACTCGTTACAATATTTATGCGTGTTGCCAAGTTAATGCAATATAAATGGTTAAGAATGCGCACATCTTTTGAAAAATAGTATTTCGTTAAAAATGTTGAACATTTTCTTAAAATTCTTAAACAAAGTTTTTATTTTTTGGTATTTTTGCATGTATGTATATACTAATATTTGTGCACCAGGTTAGGTTAGATTAGAATAAGAGGGCGTGCATGAGTGTTACCCACACTTCCACTCGGAGACATTTTTGTCCATTGTGAGTGCCCTCAGTAAGTACAGGGTGGAGGAAAATTCGTTTAGCCCCATTACATTTACTGGTCCTCGACGAACCACTTGCTTTCTCTGATGAACCGAAGAAGAAGCGAGACGAGAAATCTGAGCCTTCTTCTTTGAAGCGCCGGACATCGGCAGAGAAAGTGGTAGATCGAATCCTCTTCCTCCTCATCCTGACAGCTTCTGCAGAGGGAGATTGTTGGTATTCGCCACCGTCGGAGCATTGGTGCGATAGCACAATGACCTGTGATTGCACACGTAAGTACCCTCACCGCAGATTTGTTCAGTTTGAGAAGGAAGCTGGTGCCTTTCCTATCCAAGCATGGCCATAAGAGCCTTGAGACTTCGCAGTCAACCCTATTGGTCCATAGCTAGTCCGTTGCCCTATTCTCATATTCGTCGATACTCCCTAGGAGATAACTCAGCGGCGGTCGGACGGAGCTGTCCACCCCACTTATGTCTAAGTCGGAACCTTTCCTAGCCATCTAATCCGCGAGTTCATTCGCTTCAAAGCCGCTGTGCCCAGGGACCCAGCAAAGGGAGATATTGAGATGACTTTTATAAGCCGGAGAGGCTCTACACCTCCGCACGATGTCCGATTTTATCATGTTGAACTCTAATGCCCTTAAGGTGGCTTGGCTGTCAACAAAGATTGTTACGTCGGTGTTGGAGACCGCACTATCTTGGAGCAGTTTTGCCGCTCTGTCTATAGCATAGACCTCGGCTTGGAATACACTGCATGCGTCAGGAAGTCGGAATGATTGGCTTAACTGTAGATGTGTTGAGTACACCCCAGCTCCAGTTCCCTTTTCCATTTTCGAGCCGTCGGGGTATATTGTGATGCTCCTGCCGTGGTCTAGGCCTACTTCCCATTCCTCCTTTGAGGGATATCGTATGTTCGTCACCTGGAAGTCCAAAACCCCTGTGATGTGGTCCGTTTTGGATGTTAGGTCGGTTATTATTCCGTTTAATTGTCCCTTCGTCATATCCTCCAGAATCGTCGCGTGTCCGTGCTTAGCTGTTTTTCAGATGTTGGATTCTCTTAGTCGTAGAAGCGCTGATTTGTGTTTATTTATCTAGTCGTTTTGGTCTTGTTGATGATTTGAGTTACAAAATAAATAGCGACTTGTCTGCTATTGCGAAATGGGCTTGTGAAAACCGTCTGTGCTTGAATGCCAAAAAGTCATATGTTCTGCCTATAAGCCATAGTGTTGTGCATACTGAAGATTTTACAAAACTGTTCGTTGGTGAAAACGTGCTTTCGTTTACTAGCAAAATAAAAAATCTGGGCTTTGTGATTAACTCAAAATTAAAGTGTCGTCCATGTAAATAAAGTTGTGAGTAATGTTTATTCTGTTTTACGTAGAGTGAGAATTTCTGATTCGTTTACTCCCCTAGAGACTAGGAAAAAACTAGCTATGCCTTCCACACATAACGTACTCAGAGCTCGTTTACAGTCAACTTGACTCTGCTTCGTCCTATAAAATTGATGCTACTTTTAACAACGTCACACGTTATGTTTACGGCCTACAAAAATATGATCATATATCTCCATGGAAGCGCAAAGTTCTCGGGTGCAGTATTTTTGAGTATATAGCAGCGCGAAATTGTATATACATTTACAAACTCATTGAATTTCAAACACCAAAGTATCTTTTTGAGAAACTTAAATTTTCCAAGTTTGATAGACATCGCAAATTGATCATTCCCAGATATTTCTACTTGTGCTCTTCGAGGCTATTCTTTATCCATGCTGTAAGGCTCTGGAATTCTATCCCAAATTCTCTTAAGGGTGTGTTTTGTAGGAACAACTACAGAAAGGTGATTCATGACTACTTCAGTTCAGTGAGCTTAATGTGATTGTGATAAAACTTAATACTCTTCCTTGTATTTCCACCTTTCTTTCTTTCTTTTACCAACAAAACTTTCTATTCGTTAAATTTATAATTATTGTTAGTATTTGTCTTATAAGAATTTAGGCTTAATTGTTAATTATTTTGCAATGTATAATCGTTGATGTGCTATAAAAGAATCTGTCTTACAGTCACAACCACTTTTTTTAAATAAATTGAAATTGAAATTGAATATCTTCAACGACTGCCAAATTACAGCTTGCAAAGCTTTTAAATTACCTTTTTTTTAAATTGGGCGGTGCCACGCCCAGTGTCCAAAATTATACTAATTTTCTATTCTCCTTTTTGTTATAAGGTCAACCCACCTACCAAGTTCCATCGCTTTATCCGTCCTTGGTAATGAATTATCGCAGTTTTCGGTTTTTCGAAATTTTCGATATCGAAAAAGTGGGCGTGTTTATTGTTCGATTTCGTTCATTTTAAATAGCGATCTGAGGTTAGAGCCCAGGAACGTACATACCAAATTTCATCAAGATACCTCAAAATTTGCTCAAGTTATCATGTTTACGGACGGACGGACATGACTAAATGAATTTTTTTTCCTCCCAGATCATTTTGATATATAGAAGTCTATCTCGATTAGTTTATGCCATTACAGTGTACCGTTATGCGAAAAAAATTAATATACTCTGTGAGCTCTGCTCAGCTGAGTACAAAAATGTCAGCTATGTTCCTTTTTCCATATTTCCGTGTTGAGAAGGCGCTCCCGCGCTGAGTCCAGGACCACTTTAAATTATGTTTCTGCTTGCTCTTCTTTGTATTATAACATGGCCCTTTGGATGTCACCTTCTTGACCAAAAAGGTGCGCTCGAACCGTTAACTAATGGTGGTAATAAAATGAAGCCGTCGTTCCTGGCTTAGACCTGAAATAAAATATAACATTTTGATTAAATCCATTAGTCATTTTGTAAATATATGGCAAATCATTGTTGTTTTGTGATTTCAAAGTAACTTTATGTTGGGTTATTCGAATTTGTTATATCGTTTTTTGTTTTTACATCGGGATATGTATGCAGGTTTTCAGTCTAGATAATTTGAGTAAATTTATTTCATCTTAAATCAATATACATATGTATATAAAAGAAAGTGGTGTTAGTTACACTATTTATAACTCAAGAACGGGTGAAACGATTTGGCTGAAAATTGGTGGAGAAATAGCATAGAACTAGGAGACGGACATAGGGAACTTTTTATCCCGTTCTGGCTAGGGTCTTGAGATCAAAACGTGGACTTGGGTAATCCTGTGAAGTGTTTGTACAATATGGGTATCAAATGGAAGCTGTTTATGAGTACTTTAATACGGGGTATTTTTCGTACCCCTGAGTGACTAGGGTCACTATATATAGGCCAAAACGTGGGCCTGGGTACCCCTAGAATGTGTTTATACAATATGTATAACAAATGAAAGCTATTGACGAGTGCTTTAATACAGGGTAATTTGCATACCTATTTGTGATTAGGGTCTCGAGATATAGCCCAAAACGGGGCTCAGGGTAATACTAGGATGTGTTTTTACATTATGGGTACCAAATTGAAGCTGTTGATGAATGCTTTAGTACAGGGTAGTTTTTATACTTATTGGTGACTAGGGTCTAGAGATATATGCCGGGATCAGGGTAACACTAGGATGTATTTTTACATTATGAGTATCAAATTGGAACTGTTGATGTGTGCATTAGTACAGAGTAAGTTTTATACCGCTGGGTGACTAGGGTCTCGACATATAGGCCAAAGTTTGCACCCGGATACCCATAGAATGTGTGTGTATTATGAATATCAAATGCAAGCTGTTGCTGAGAGCTTTAAAGTAATTTTCTTTGTGATATTCGATTTTGTCGCATCAACCTGGCAAAACTGATAAATATGCATGCGAAACCGAAATAAATACATGAATTAATAATACCCACATACATATTTACATACGTCCTATTCGATTTGCCTGAAATTTGGTATATACATTTGCCTATATTAGTATTTACGATCCTTTTTTCCGGGAAGTAGACCAGAGACGGACTGGGACTGGAATTAGGACTCGGAGTGGCACTGCGCCTGGAAAAGTGGGAAGGGGAAGGAGACTGAGAAATAGATAGAGTGAGACAAAGATAGAAATAGATGGAGCAAAAAATACAGAGGGAGGAGTGAATAAAAGGATTAAAAAAAGTGAATGTATGCAGATAGACCAAATTTAGGGCAGAACAATGTCTGCCGGTTCTGCTAGTTTATAATATATAATACTACGCAGTCCCCGCAAAAAAAAAAGTTTTCCCAAACATACCAAACATAAATTACTAAACCACTTAGTTTAAAAAATAAATGCGTTTATTTGTACTTACTTCGACCGGGACAACATCCGATAACCGCCTGTATATATATATATATATATATATGTACATACATATATGGTAAAGAATAATTCACCTTTTATTTTTTTTTTTGAGACTTTTTGCCTTGTAGCCACTCCAACTATTTATCACTAATGGCGATCGAAGTAGCTGAAACGTATTACCCGACAAGTCCTTGTTCGTCACATTTTCAATCAAAAGACGAAGAAAGTACACCATACATAGGTTTTAATTAAAAAGGTTATGGGTGATTCATTCGAATTATATAAGAAAAATGCTTAGCCTTATACCAAATCTAAATGACTTGGACCGTACGATCCATTATTATCGTCGGCTCATATATCTCGGAATGAGTTGGCGACTTAATAGTTTTTTTAAATAAGTGTATATAACAATTTTTTGCAAGTTTTACCATTGTGTTTAAAATGTACACAACCTCGTACCATACGAAAACTAACACTTTTTGATGAGAAAATATATTAGACAAATGAAATTTTTTTTATATGAGTACAATTAATTAGTCTCTTCATGGGACATGCTCAAACAAAAGGGAACAATTCAACGCATAAAAAGGGGTCAAATCTGGCATTAGTCGCATACCGCTTTGTGCCTTATCCTAGATTAATCGAATTTTTTCCAGGGTATTCTTTGGCTCGAGCTGGATACATTATAAGCAAGTGGCCAGCGCCGGAGTTGAGTACTTTTGGAATTTCCATTTCTCCCTTATCTTGTACTCCAAAAAAATATCGTACATGACGATGATGGGTCAATTTTGCACAATATATAAAAGGAAACCTATTATAATTCAAATTTAAAATCAGTGTTTTTATTTAATAAACATAAAATTAATTTGTGAAATCTATATCTATAAATCTTATAACATAAAGTCGCTATATGTCGTTGTACGTACATCACTTCACACAGAATGCTCCGATTTTAAAACGCTTTTTTGCATTTGAAGGCTTTGCTACGTGAGATGGATATTTTCAATATAATTTGAAGGTATATATATAGAGTCGTGGCAAATTGCCAAAATGTAGTAAAAAATCATAAAATTTTTGTTTACACAAATACAACTCATAAAGGAAAATTCTACTTTGCAGTAAAACTTTGAAATATTTACCTTCGTTCTGCATCAAAAAAAAATACTTGATTCCTTTCTTATATCAGAAAAATTGTAAGATTTTTAACAAAAAATGCGTGCGTGTGATTTTTCGCTGTCAACTGTGCGCGAAAATTGATTTGAGTGGAACATGACGCATCACATACATACATACATACATAGCATTCGCTGCGTTATTTAACTTTGGGAGTACATTCATATGCATGGATGTATGTATGTATTTTCATATCAATTCAGCTTGACATATGTATGTACATACATATTGTGACGAATATTAGCATCACTAAGTGATACTAACATCACTAAGCGGTTGTTAAATGAAGGCACAACAACAATAAAGCAAGCTGTCACTCTTGTGTAATTAAACAAATAAATCATCATTTACGCACATACATACAAGGCGACGGAGAGATACTCACAAGCGCATGTAGTCCCCGGCCGAAGTGGTGCTCACATATACACACGCATATGGCTACAAACTAAAAATAGACATGTTTATGGCTGGTAACCAAGCATGAAGTTCGCGAAATTACTAGACTTTAAGAGAAATGGGTGAACGAGGAAACCGAGGGTATAAAAGCCGCGCAAGCTGAGGCATGTCTATTCAGTTTGATTTAAGCACGATATTGGTTGTGAAGTATAAGTGTTATTTTGATGTACTCTCAAAGTATGCTAATAAAGGCCATTTTGCATTAGTGAATATTGGAGTTACTTATACAACAGTTTAGCGATTCGAACATTAACAGAAGGTTTGGAATAACCGGAATTTCGCAAAATTTGTTACAATTGGTGTCAGAAGAGGAATTGTTGAATAAATTCCGAAGATTTCGAATACAACTTGGACATGACAACGTTAAGTGAGTTAAGGATTCAGCAACTCAAAAAACAGTTGGAGAACCGTGGTTTGAATACAAACGGCAATAAGATCAAACTTCAAGCACGGCTACGATAGTTTATGGAGTCGGAATGAATCAATGTGGAAGAGTATGTCTTTCAACCTGATGGTGAAGAGGCAAGAATAAAAATGGAAGAGAAAAATGAAGCATCGCAGACAGTTACGGGCACAGACTTGAACATAATATTGGCTGCATATCGGCACAAATGTCCGAAATGTTATCACAAATATCCACAAACGTGTCATCTCAACTGGAAAACGTGTCATCTCAACTGGAAGAACAAAAGACAAATATAAAACCTCCACTGGCAGAACAGAAGACATGTATGGCATCCCAACTGGAATCGCAGGAGACACGCATAACATCGAAGATTGAAGCACAAGAAACGCGTATTTCAGAAACGTCGACACAGATTACATCAAAGATGGAAAAACATCTGAAAGAATAAGAGACACGCATAACAGTACAACCCGAAGCGCAAGACTTGCGTATATAATCAAAACTCGAAGTGCATATGGACGAGAAAATAACGCAGTTTGAGGAAAAAATCGAGGCCGAGGTGGATGCTTTGAGAGGTCGTATACAGGAGCTGCAACTAAATCGCCCAGCTATTTCAGCAAGCAATACGAAGGTAAAAACTAAATCTTCTGACGGTTCTGTTCCTTTCCAGGTATTTAAGATTCAATTCGAGAAGACGTCAGCAGCAACTGGAATACTGAAGATAAATTTGCTGCGCTGTTCGTCGCATTGAAAGTACCTGCAGCTGAAATCTTACAGACCATTCCAGAGGGAGGACGAAACATTGATGGGCGCTCTAGAAAGGCGATACCGAAGCGAACACAGGAAGCAAATACACCAAATAGATTTGCAAAGCCGTTACGAAAAAGCTAATGAGGCTTTGCAGGAGTTTGCTTCGGATGTTGAAAGGTTGACCCATTTGGCAAATGCGGACGCACCCGTGGAATACACCGAAATGGTAAAAATTCAGAGCTTTATTAATGGAATACAGGATATCGGAACGAAGCGAGCGACATACGCAAACCCAAAACCTACATTCACAGACATGGTATCACATGTTCTGATTCAGGAAACAACATCGCTTCTTTGTAAGGCAGCGTTCAAAGCACGCCGTGTGGAGGTAGAAATGCCAGAATGGGTGAACACAATATTGGAGGCACTGAAAGGATCGCAAAAGCGGAGTGAAAGAGTTACAAAATGCTTCAAATGCTGGAAGCCAGGTCACATTGCACGTCATTGCGATCTTCATCCTGGTGGTTTCAATAGCATGGGTGGTCTAAGAACAGAGCTGGAGGAGATGAGCAAGAGCGAGTCAGGTGTAAAGATCGAGAGCTAGCTCGAGCTATTGAATGTCCTATGATATCTGTATCGCAAATTGGAAGGAAATCAAGCAGTCCTACCATCAGAGGAAATGTGGATGGCAAAGAACTTGTACTGACTTTAGATACGGGCGCATCTCATTCCTTAATCCGATCTGACTTGGTCAGTAGGAGAGTAAAGCCAATACCTGGAGCAAGGTAGCGTACGGTCACTGGCGAGTATAACTGAATCCAGGGAGAAGTGATATGTGAATTCCTAATTGGAAAGGTCATGGTTCCACACAAATTCGTTGTGGCAGAGATTGTTGATGAAGTCATATTGGGAGTGGACTTCTTAGTTGGCCATGGCATCATGATCGACATGCAAAGAAGGAATATTCGTTATAAGAACCAGGCTGTACCACTAAACTTCAGTTTGGAGAAAAGGTTCAGCAGTAAGCGATTGCTGGTGGAGGAGATTCGACAAAGACACCCAAAGTCAAAGGCAGTGGATCGGGCAAATGTTGATGGAACGAAGGGGCCAAACAAAGCAAAATCAAAGATACCTGCGAGAGAAACACTGGCATTGACAAACCCAAATGGACGCACTAAGCCGAAGGAAAGAATTTCCCAGAAAGAATGCAAGGCCGGTTTCAAGCCAGGGCGCACTACGATTGTGAACCATCAAGACGATACTGATGATGCAAAGTCAATCCGTCAAGATCAAGCTCTGCGAAGTAGTTCATTGGCTAAAGAACAGAGTGTGGGGGAACGGTCCAGATAGAATAGTAGGATGAAACACAAGTACGACAAGAACAATAATTCGGAAAGTTTCCTCGAGGGAGATTTGGTACTGCTATACAACCCTCACCGGCGGAAAGGCGTTCCACCCAAATTTTGGTGCAGTTGGGAAGACCCGTACAAAGTTGTGAAGACGATAAATGATACCATCTACCGCATTAAAACCAATGGGAAACTACGAAGTAGAAGGGTGGTCTGTTTAGAGAGGTTAGCAGCGGTTAGATCGATAGATTTGTCTGATCGGGACGATCAGACTCAGGTGGAGGGCACTGTGACGAATATTAGCATCACTAGGTGATACTAACATCACTAAGCGGTTGTTAAATGAAGGCACAGCAACAATAAAGAAAGCTGCCAATTTTGTGTACGTAAACAAATCAATCATCATTTATGCACATACATACATACAAGACGACGGAGAGATACTCATAAGCGCATGTAGTCATCGGCCGAAGTGGTGGTCACATATATACACGCATATGGCTAACTACAAATATACATGTAATTGGCTGGTAACCAAGCATGAAGTTTGCGAAATCACTAGACCTTAGGAGAATTGGGTGAACGAGGAACAGAGAGCATAAAAGCAGCGCAAGCTGAGGCTTGCCTATTCAGTTTGATTAAAGCACGCTATTGGTTGTGAAGTATAAGTGTTATTGTGAAGTACTCTCAAAGTAGGCTAATAAAGACCATTTTTCATTATTGAATATTGGAGTTATTTATTCAACAGTTTAGTGATTCGAACATTAGCAGAAGGTTTGGAATAAGTGAAATTTCCCTAAACTCGTTACAATATTTATGCGTGTTGCCAAGTTAATGCAACATAAATGGTTAAGAATGCGCACATCTTTTGAAAAATAGTATTTCGTTAAAAATGTTGAACATTTTCTTAAAATTCTTAAACAAAGTTTTTATTTTTTGGTATTTTTGCATGTATGTATATACTAATATTTGTGCACCAGGTTAGGTTAGATTAGATTAAGAGGGCGTGCATGAGTGTTACCCACACTTCCACTCGGAGACATTTTTGTCCATTGTGAGTGCCCTCAGTAAGTACAGGGTGGAGGAAAATTCGTTTAGCCCCATTACGTTTTACTGGTCCTCGACGAACCACTTGCTTTCTCTGATGGACCGAAGAAGGAGCGAGACGAGAAATCTGAGCCTTCTTCTTTGAAGCGCCGGACATCGGCAGAGAAAGTGGTAGATCGAATCCTCTTCCTCCTCATTCTGACAGCTTCTGCAGAGGGAGATTGTTGGTATTCGCCACCGTCGGAGCATTGGTGCGATAGCACAATGACCTGTGATTGCACACGTAAGTACCCTCACCGCAGATTTGTTCAGTTTGAGAAGGAAGCTGGTGCCTTTCCTATCCAAGCATGGCCATAAGAGCCTTGAGACTTCGCAGTCAACCCTATTGGTCCATAGCTAGTCCGTTGCCCTATTCTCATATTCGTCGATACTCCCTAGGAGATAACTCAGCGGCGGTCGGACGGAGCTGTCCACCCCACTTATGTCTAAGTCGGAACCTTTCCTAGCCATCTAATCCGCGAGTTCATTCGCTTCAAAGCCGCTGTGCCCAGGGACCCAGCAAAGGGAGATATTGAGATGACTTTTATAAGCCGGAGAGGCTCTACACCTCCGCACGATGTCCGATTTTATCATGTTGAACTCTAATGCCCTTAAGGTGGCTTGGCTGTCAACAAAGATTGTTACGTCGGTGTTGGAGACCGCACTATCTTGGAGCAGTTTTGCCGCTCTGTCTATAGCATAGACCTCGGCTTGGAATACACTGCATGCGTCAGGAAGTCGGAATGATTGGCTTAACTGTAGATGTGTTGAGTACACCCCAGCTCCAGTTCCCTTTTCCATTTTCGAGCCGTCGGGGTATATTGTGATGCTCCTGCCCTGGTCTAGGCCTACTTCCCATTCCTCCTTTGAGGGATATCGTATGTTCTTCACCTGGAAGTCCAAACCCCTGTGATGTGGTCTGTTTTGGATTTTAGGTCGGTTATTATTCCGTTTAATTGTCCCTTCGTCATATCGTCCAGAATCGTCGCGTGTCCGTGCTTAGCTGTTTTTCAGATGTTGGATTCTCTTAGTCGTAGAGCCGTTCTAGCGGTTAATCCCTGCACGAGGACTTTTAGAGGCATCAAATCAAATATTACATTAATCGCTTACTGAGGTGTGCTACTCACGGCGCCTGATATTCCCAGACATGCCAGCCTTTGTATCTTCCCGATCTTCTGTTGATTACTCTCTAGCGCTTTCCACGAGACCAAAGCTCCATATGTTAGTATCGGTGGAATGACTGTGCTGTACATGCCATGAATGACATTTGGTGCCAGTCCCCAATTCCGCCCAAAGGCACTTATGCAGCTAGAGCTTTCCTTGATCTCATCTCAACGTTCCTTCTCCAGATTAATTTGGAATTGGGTATAATTCCAAGATATTTCGCTTCCGAAAATAGGTTTAACGTTGTGCCGTTTAACCTCAGTAAGTTAAATGACGGTATCTTTTTCTTTGTTGTGAACAGGACAGATTCGGTTTTTGTTGGATTTACCCCCAGCCAATTTTTCCTTGCCCAACGCGAAATGTCGCAAAGTGCCGATTCCATGAGTTCGCTGATAGTTGGCAAGAATTTACCTTTGATCAGAATCACTAAGTCATCGGCGTACCCATCTACTTTTCTTCCTTTTCTCCTACAGATTTCAAGAATTTCGTTGGTCACCAGTATCCAGAGAAGAGGCAATATCATACTGCCTTGGGGGTGCCTCTGGTGGTCATTTTGCCAATAGAACCAGTCCCTAAAGTCGCGTTACAACTCTACACCTGAGCATAGGATCGATCCATGCAACTATAGAGCTTTGGGTTCCATATCGTGTAAGAGACTTGCAGATGGCATCCGTCTACACGTTTTCAAAGCTCCCTCAATGTCGAGGAAAGTTGCTAGCGCGTACTCTTTGCAGTTCAGTGAGTTCTCGATGGCACTAACTGTTTTATGGAGGCACTTTCAACTGATTTGCCTTTTTGGTATGCGTTCTGAGCTGCATCCATCTGCCAGAGATTGGCACTGCTTCCAATATGTCGATCGATAAGTTTCTCCAGTGTTTAATGATAAAAGAGGAGAGACTTATTGGTCTAAAGTCTTTGGCTTTCGAGTGGTTAAGTTCTCCTGCTTTAGCAATGAAAACCACCCGTATATTTCCTCAGGCTTCGGGTCCATATCCATCTTATAGGCATCTTGAGAAGATGTCGTTTAGATGTGGTATCAATTTGTCACAAGCGGCTTGTAACATAGCCGGTATCATGCCATCCGGTCCCGCCGATTTGTAGTGTTCGAATGATTTTATAGCATATGATATTTTATCCCGGTCAACGATGTCCGTGACGGAGGTTTCCGGAGGGTATGCGCGGTTTTCTGGCATCGTCGTGCCGGTCGTATCCGTGTTTGTCGTCGCCAAGTTCTCACAGTATTGTTCCCATGATACCTTTTTGCCTTCCTGATGCAGTTTTGTATTTTTTAAAGCTACATCTGTAGGCATCCCAGTTGTAACGACAGCCTTAGAAATTTAGAAAGAATATTGTTGTTATCGCGCAACGGGCTATATGCAGAGATGTGTATACAACGGCATTTGCATTACATGCATTACACCAATTTCTTTTCATCACAACCTTTAAGTATAAATTAAATACCGCCAAAAATTGTATACATAAAGTACTGACCATCAGCAATCAATGTTTTCATAACGCTAATATAGAACAAATCAAAATGACGCTAAGAAGTAACAATTATCCCATTAAATTAATATGTAATCTAATTGACCGTAAACAACAAGAATTAATAAATATTTCCACACAAACCACAACTAAAGAGTCGCCGAATGAGCCAAAACAATATTTTAGTACGACCTATATTCCCAGGCTCTCAGCAAATCTAGCACAACACATAACAAGAAACCCTAAAGTAACACTGGCTTACAAATCTAACCACACTCTATCAACATTCTTTACAAAAACAAAAAGCCCGATCGACATACAACAACAAAGTAACGTGGTATACCAAATAGAGTGCAAAGGAAATGAAACTGAACATTGCAAGAAAATATATATTGGCACTACGAAGAGGGCGCTAAACGCACGACTTGCAGAGCACCAAGCCGATATCAACAAAGAAAAACACAGCACGGCGTTATCACAGCACGCGGTAACCAAAAAACACACAGTAGATTTCACAACAACAAAAATAATAGACAAAGAGACGAGAGAAAGAACAAGGTACACACTCGAGAGCCTAAGAATAATGCAAAACAGAGAAAAGGCAATGAACAAGAAAGAAGATACACAAGACATAGCCGCGACTTACTTGTTATGCCTATGACACAGGTAATTAGTTTTAGTTTGACAAGTTTACCATATAGTGATGGTAGCATTTAATTTTTTTGTAAAGTAATAATAAAATCGTTTTTTAAATACCAATGTGAGTGAATATAAATAATTGTTTGTGAAGTAATATTTCATGTAAAATTCAAATTTATAATTGTGCAAAACTTTGTTTGAAACTATGTAATTTAGATCGTGTAATTTTATTTCTAATGTTGTTTTTGTATTTTGTTATAAACAAATATAGACCACCCCTGAAGAAGATAAGGATAATTATCGAAACGTTGGGCTAAATGGTGGAATAAATCACATTTTATTTGCACTTGACCCTAATAGATCAGTAAAGCTGAAAAACTACATATAAATTAATAAAACTGATCGGAAATTACCATTAGATAATTATTGTTATTTTTTAATTTTTCTAAATTTGTAAAATTGTATTTTGTTTTTGAAATAGTAAGTAGAAAAATTTTCAGACAACCTGCCATAGCTGCGCAGATAGATCCATTTCGAAGGGTGCTAAGCCTTCATCATCAGTATGCTTTAGGCATGCTGCGCTAACCATTTAGCTATACAGCGGTGGTTTGTTTGACTGGCAAATTTGCTACTTCTATTCCTTTTTACCAACTATATTTATTCAGTGTTGCGCCATCTGGTTCAAATCACTGATAATGCAGGATTTTTGTTTATTGTCAATTACTTTGTTTGATATTCCCAAGTGCTCATGGTTTATTAACAATTGTTTTTTGTTTTTATCGGCCTATTGATAAATCATTCAAGGTTCGAATCGAGCTCAAGGCCAGAACAATAATTTTTTTCTAATGATAATTATTGTTATTTTTTAATTTTTCTTAATTTGTAAAATTGTATTTTGTTTTTGAAATAGTAAGTAGAAACATTTTCAGACAACCTGCCATAGCTGCGCAGATAGATCCATTTCGAAGGGTGCTAAGCCTTCATCATCAGTACGCTTTAGGCATGCTGCGCTAACCATTTAGCCTATACATCGGTGGTTTGTTTGACTGGCAAATTTGCTACTTCTATTCCTTTTTACCAACTATATTTATTCAGGGTTGCGCCATCTGGTGCAAATCACTGTTAATGCTGGATTTTTGTTTATTGTCAATTACTTTGTTTGACGTTCCCAAGTGCTCATGGTTTATTAACAATTGTTTTTGTTTTTATCGGCCTATTGATAAATCATTCAAGGTTCGAATCGAGCTCAAGGCCAGAACAATACTTTTTTTCTAATGATAATTATTGTTATTTTTTAATTTTTCTAAATTTGAAAAATTTTATTTTGTTTTTGAAATAGTAAGTAGAAAAATTTTCAGACAACCTGCCATAGCTGCGCAGATAGATCCATTTCGAAGGGTGCTAAGCCATCATCAGTACGCTTTAGGCATGCTGCGCTTACCATTAACTATACAGCGGTGGTTTGTTTGACAGACAAATTTGCTACTTCTATTCCTTTTTACCAACTATGTTTATTCAGGGTTGCGCCATCTGGTGCAAATCACTGATAATGCTGGATTTTTGTTTATTGTCAATTACTTTGTTTGACATTCCCAAGTGCTCATGGTTTATTAACAATTGTTTTTGTTTTTATCGGCCTATTGATAAATCATTCAAGGTTCGAATCGAGCTCAAGGCCAGAACAATAATTTTTTTCTAATGATAATTATTGTTATTTTTTAAATTTTTCTCAATTTGAAAAATTGTATTTTGTTTTTGAAATAGTAAGTAGAAAAATTTTCATACAACCTGCCATAGCTGCGCAGATAGATCCATTTCGAAGGGTGCTAAGCCTTCATCATCAGTACGCTTTAGGCATGCTGCGCTAACCATTTAGCTATACAGCGGTGGTTTGTTTGACTGGCAAATTTGCTACTTCTATTCCTTTTTACCAACTATATTTATTCAGTGTTGCGCCATCTGGTGCAAATCACTGATAATGCTGGATTTTTGTTTATTGTCAATTACTTGGTTTGACATTCCCAAGTGCTCATGGTTTATTAACGATTGTTTTTGTTTTTATCGGCCTATTGATAAATCATTCAAGGTTCAAATCGAGCTCAAAGCCAGAACAATAATTTTTTTCTAATGATAATTATTGTTATTTTTTAATTTTTCTAAATTTGAAAAATTGTATTTTGTTTTTGAAATAGTAAGTAGAAAAATTTTCAGACAACCTGCCATAGCTGCGCAGATAGATCCTTTTCGAAGGGTGCTAACCCTTCATCATCAGTACGCTTTAGGCATGCTGTGCTAACCATTTAGCTATACACGGTGGTTTGTTTGACTGGCAAATTTGCTACTTCTATTCTTTTTACCAACTATATTTATTCAGTGTTGCGCCATCTGGTGCAAATCATTGATAATGCTGGATTTTTGTTTATTGTCAATTACTTTGTTTGACATTCCCAAGTGCTAATGGTTTATTAACAATTGTTTTTGTTTTTATCGGCCTATTGATAAATCATTCATAATTATCATTAGAAAAAAATTATTGTTCTGGCCTTGAGCTCGATTCGAACCTTTCTACTTACTATTTCAAAAACAAAATACAATTTTTTAAATATAGAAAAATTAAAAAATAACAATAATTATCATTAGAAAAAAATTATTGTTCTGGCCTTGAGCTCGATTCGAACCTTGAATGATTTATCAATAGGCCGATAAAAACAAAAACAATTGTTAATAAACCATGAGCACTTGGGAATGTCAAACAAAGTAATTGACAATAAACAAAAATTCAGCATTATCAGTGATTTGTACCAGATGGCGCAACACTGAATAAATATAGTTGGTAAAAAGAAATAGAAGTAGCAAATTTGCCAGTCAAACAAACCACCACTGTATAGATAAATGGTTAGCGCAGCATGCCTATAGCGTACTGATGATGAAGGCTTAGCACCCTTCGAAATGGATCTATCTGCGCAACTATGGCAGGTTTTCTGAAAATTTGTCTACTTACTATTTCAAAAACAAAATACAATTTTTCAAATTTAGAAAAATTAAAAAATAACAATAATTATCATTAGAAAAAAATTATTGTTCTGGCCTTGAGCTCGATTCGAACCTTGAATGATTTATCAATAGGCCGATAAAAACAAAAACAATTATTAATAAACCATGAGCACTTGGGAATGTCAAACAAAGTAATTGACAATAAACAAAAATTCAGTATTATCAGTGATTTGTACCAGATGGCGCAACACTGAATAAATATAGTTGGTAAAAAGAAATAGAAGTAGCAAATTTGCCAGTCAAACAAACCACCGCTGTATAGCTAAATGGTTAGCGCAGCATGCCTAAAGCGTACTGATGATGAAGGCTTAGCACCCTTCGAAATGGATCTATCTGCGCAACTATGGCAGGTTGTCTGAAAATTTTTCTACTTACTATTTCAAAAACAAAATACAATTTTTCAAATTTAGAAAAATTAAAAAATAACAATAATTATCATTAGAAAAAAATTATTGTTCTGGCATTGAGCTCGATTCGAACCTTGAATGATTTATCAATAGGCCGATAAAAACAAAAACAATTGTTAATAAACCATGAGCACTTGGGAATGTCAAACAAAGTAATTGACAATAAACAAAAATCCAGCATTATCAGTGATTTGCACCAGATGGCGCAACACTGAATAAATATAGTTGGTAAAAAGGAATAGAAGTAGCAAATTTGCCAGCCAAACAAACCACCGCTGTATAGCTAAATGGTTAGCGCAGCATGCCTAAAGCGTACTGATGATGAAGGCTTAGCACCCTTCGAAATGGATCTATCTGCGCAGCTATCGCAGGTTGTCTGAAAATTTTTCTACTTACTATTTCAAAAACAAAATACAATTTTTGAAATTTAGAAAAATTAAAAAATAACAATAATTATCATTAGAAAAAAATTATTGTTCTGGCCTTGAGCTCGATTCGAACCTTGAATGATTTATCAATAGGCCGATAAAAACAAAAACAATTGATAGGATATTTGTTTTTATATTTGCAAAATTTATTGCCTTTGGATTTTTTTCTTTTCAAGCTTCCAAATTTTGATCGCGATTCCTTTAGAATTGGTTTACATAAGCAGTCACTTGTGTGCTAAAGGTCGTAAGTGGGTTTCAGTTATATATTCTCCTCTTCGGGATTTTTTTCTGAGTTTTTTTTTGCTTTGTCTACAATAAATTTTTTTTAGACCTTTGTAGTAACACTTATTTACTTAACTTTAATTTATTAAATTGATTGAGTTAGTTACTTCTAATGAAACTTACTCATTCCACTTTTAAACACAAATTTCTTTTTTCTGGTAATTTTTTTTTTAATTTGCCAAATTTGTGAATTTTTATTTTTTCTTTTGGTCATCAACGTTTAAAAATATATTATTAATATTTCCTTTTTACACTTTTGCGATTGCGCATAACCTTTTTATTTTTAACTTACTATAATTTCTAGATTTTTTTTTCATTTTGTTCATTTCACACAATTTTTTTTTCATGTCCGCGCAATTTTTATTTTTTCTTTTGATCATCAACGTTTAACAATATATTATTAATATTTCCTTTTTACACTTTTTGCGATTGCGCATAATCTTTTTATTTCTAACTTACTATAATTGCTGGATTTTTTTCATTTTGTTTATTTCACGCCCGTGCAACCGAAGTAAATATCGAAAACTAAAACAAAACCTAATTATCAAAGAGATCAAGAACTAAAGCTGTCCTTAATTTTTGCTATTCGGTCAATGCCCTAGTAACTGAGTACCCTACATGATTGTTGTTGTATATTTTTCTCCACCTTCAGCTTAATAGCGGTCGTTGGTACCAAAACCGGTTGACAAAAGCGAGGTGAGTTCACGCTAATATAATAACATATACACACCACAGGTACATATATTTATTTTTCTTGATGACTAATCGTACACACGTATGTACACATTTAAAAGAATTTAAATTCGTATGCATAGGCTTTGTTCAAGGAATATTAAGCAGGATCAGAATTTTTGAAAGTTGGTTTATAGAATCAAGTATAATAATTATAAATTACTTCCTTTACTTTTGAAATAAAGTAATTGGGAATAACTTTTGTTGGGGTAAACTGTCAATTGATGATCATTGGAAGAATTGAATTTTGTTGTTTGGATTAAACCCTTAAGTTAGTAAGATCTTTTTCGATATTTAAAATTTTACGTGAATTATAATTAATAAAGAATTTTGTATACTTTTATGAAACTATCCTGATACGATATTATTAATGGGTTGAAGTTTCTTTTAGTCGGAACATAATAAATATGTCAGGCTAAACTCATTTCTTTGGTGGTGCAGGTGTTGCCCTTGAGGCAAGTTGCAAGGTGGGTTGGGACAGTTGAAGGAGTGAGGGACATGGACTGAAAACTTAGTGACGGACGGTTGTCAGGAAATAGGGAACTCCACTAGATTAACGGAGCCATAGTGGAGTTCAAGGCTGTTCACTTCTTGTGAACAGAAGGGGTGGGAAAGTTCCAACCTGACACGGACAGTTTTTTTCACCCGCTTTTAGCCTATCATCTTTGTTTTGTTGTCTAACTATCTATGCATGAAATTTCTATGCTATATAACTGTGGGAAGGAGACGTGGCAAGAACAGCGCCCCAAAGCCGACGAGCCTCAGCCGGGCTACAACCATGCCAAGCCGCCTCTCCCAGAACAAGCAGTTATATAACAATAGCGCCCAACGCAATAGCCCGATTTCTTCAAATTTCCAACTAAATAGTCCACTAGCTTTTATTTCATTTTCCTCATAACTCTTTCACTAACACTTCTTTTTCTCATTTTTTTAGCTGACTTCCTTTCTAACCTTCTAACTACCTATTGTCCTTACTTCTTTCATTTCCGTCGTTTCGGACAGGGTTAGGGTCATGAACACAACATCGCCTAGTGTTAGCATTGAGCGATATGTGGCTGACTGACAAAACTTGGGGGGAGTACTGGCTACGGCTTCGGAGTTCCTTTCAAGAATTTCAACGTTTGTGAAAGTGGTATCCGAAATCATTGCCAGCACTTTAAATAATGTGTTTTTTTTTGTCTTGATGCAACATAAGTTGCTATGTGTATGGCCCAGCATGGTGCAAATCTGAGGCTTCTGTTTTTTACATCGGGGGAAAGGGAAAGTTGTATCAGCCACTTCTTGAGCTAGTACTTGAGATGCTGTAGTGCTACAATTAGTAAACGAGAGGATTAGTTGACTTTGACTTCGGACAGAAAAAACTTCAACAATACTCAACTCACCAACAGAGCCATTCTGACGAGGACAACACCTAGCAAGCACCAACAAGCAGTTGAACATTTGCGATTACAAAAATTACAGTTTTTATTTTGAAATTTCATTTCAGTTTTATTTTAAATAAATCTAAAATTTTATAGTTGAAATTTCTTTGGGAAACATCCTTTCAGTGATTATTTTTTTCTCCAAGATTTTTTTTTATAGTTAGCGTAGGCTGGACACTCATTGAGTTTCATACCTTTTTATTTTGAACTTGTATATACCTTTTTTGTATGTATTTTCGTTTGGAATTTCGTTTTAAATTTTAATATACGCATAAAAACTGAATTTATTTATTGCTATTATTTTTATTTTTATCAATATATTATTTTTAGTAAAATATTTAATACACACACTGATACGTTGAATTCACACCATTTTTACTTTTGAAATTATATATTTCTTTTATTTCCTTTTTCCAATATACCTTTATGTATTTTTTTTATTATTTTTAACATACTCATTGATTTATACCTTTTTTACTGAATTTTTTTCTTACCAAAAAAATATTTTTTCGGAATTTTTATTTGATTTTTTCTATTTTCATACACGTTTTTGCATAGACACATTTAGTCCAATTAATTTTTTTTAATTTTTTTTTAATTTCTTTTACGTATTTCCTTGTTTTTATTCAAAGAATTCTCACATATTTCGTTTCATATTTTTATATATACACGCGAATTTCGTGAGTTTTCCACTGCTCAGAGATATATCTGTATTCAGTTATCTGAATTATATTTAGATAGATTACGTCACACCAGGCGCGGATCAAAAATTAAATATCCAAAGAAAGATATTCAATTGTTCAATACTTGAAGTATTTAAAAAATAAAATTTTGTATGGAAAATCTTCAAGTCCAAGATGTGCAAATGAAAATATCTAGCATCAATACTGCGGGCCATTTTTTTCTCAACGGAATATCATAGGGAGTAAAATGTTGCGTATGTGGTCATCCTTGCGTGCAGAAATGTGCTCCAGAAAACTTTTGTTACACGGTTTATTGCAACAATTTTAAAAATAGAAATTTATTTCACAGAAACTAAAAATGTGTTCTTAAAGAGTTTTTAATTACAAGCACATTGATGTTTGAATTGTCAAAATCGATGGAGCCTATCGGCTGCTATTCAAATTTAAAAGAAAAAGGACAAAGAAAATTCAAATGGCAATAATTAAGGATACAGTTTTTTTTTGGAAAAATCGAAGGCGAGCATTTGTTGGTATTATCGAAACTGTCAAATAATACCTTTGTTTATCAAAAATAAATTATGACGTTTTTCGGTGATCACTTTCAGAAATTTTCACTCTGTGTCTTTAAACATAACATTTATTTACATTGTTATTATTTCATTGTTTTATCAAAATTATATAAGTATGAAGTGTGCACACCCAGTGATGGTAAAATTACCAAATCAAAAATACAAAAAGTATTTAAAAACAGAATACATACAAACTTTCGAAAATACTTTGAAATCGAAAGCTTACATTTTGGTATTATTAAGCGCTGTACGCAGATCAAAAGCAAACATCCAAGAAAAATTTTACATTTTTCTTGAGCATGAAAATAGCAGTAGGCACAAAATTTTGGCATTTCACGATGCACTGCAATTTATACATGAATACCGCTTTTATAAAAATAAAACAAAATTTATGAAACTTTTTTTTGTAAATTTTTATTTTTTCCCCTTTTCCTCATTTTTTAATATATTGTAACGAATTTACTTGTAAATCCTCGTATTTTCCCTTCTGCTAGGTTCGAATCACTAAACTGTTTAATAAATAACTCCAATATTGAATAATGGAAAAATGGCCTTTATTAAAGTACTTCACAATAACACTTATACTTTACAACTAGCTTGCTTAACAACCAAACTGATTGATAGCTCAAATGAAACTCTACTATTGCCCGACAGATTGCGTGCTTAATCAATAACTGCTTGATAGCTCAACTCAAACTGAATTCCAGCGCCTCTACATTTGCTGCCTTTTATACTCTCTGATTTCAACGTTCGCATCTTCTAGGCGCTTCCAGAATCTAATAGTTGCCATCAGCTCTTAAACTTCTCAGCTGTAACTACAATTGCACGATTTTATAGCTTCTCTCATTGCATACTTTCAGGAGTCTCTCAGATATATGCATGTGTTTGTGCATTGATTCTCCGCTGCTCGTATACGTACATGGTACATATGTGTAGACGCAATTATTGTTTCGTTTATGTAGATACATAATGATTGATCTATGGATGTGCATGATATCACTGTTTAGCATTGGCTTGAGATAGCAGCACCCCTTAGTTTGCTAATATTCGTAAAACTGCCCTACACCTAAGTCTGATCGTCCCGATCAGACAAATCTCTCGATCTAAACGCTGCTAGCCTTTCCAAATGGACCACTTTCATTTTCGTTCGTGGTTTACCGATGGTTTGTATGCGGTACACTACATCGTTGGTCCGTTTTACAACTTTATATGGGCCTTCCCATTTACACTGCAATTTCGGGGACAAACCATTTTTACGTTGTGGGTTGTATAACAGCACCAAATCTCCTTCCTGAAAACCTTCCGAATTAATTGCTTTATCGAATCTGGCTTTCATCTCGTCACTCATAATCTTTGTTCGTTGCCTTATCAGATCATGTATTTCTCTTAGCTCTTCTTCCAAATCACTAGTGGATTTCTTGACATTTCTCTCCGCATTGGCATCTATCCCAAACTTCAAATCAGCTGGCAGTCTAAGGTAATTGCCAAAAATTACTTTTGCAGGAGTTTGGCCCGTTGTCTTATGCGCTGCTGATCGGTAAGCCATCAAGAATAATGGTTTGCGGGTATCCCGCTCTTTACGGTACTTGTCTACTACTTTCTTTAAGTGCTCCTCCAATGTTCTATTGAATCGTTCTACCATACCATCGGATTGAGGATGTAATGCAGTTGTCCGTGTGTTTCGAATGCCCAATGATTTACACATTTTCTGGAACACAGCTGATCCGAAATTCCTGCCTTGGTCAAAATGTAACTCCATTGGTACACCATACCTTGCAACCCAATTGTTTATAAATACTTCTGCTACTGTTTCTGCTTCTTAGTTTGGGATTGGGTATACCTCTGGCCATTTACTGAAATAATCCATAACCACCAGTACGCATTTGTTTCCGTGGTTGCTAGTAGGAAATGGACCTGCGACATCCATGGCGATCCTTTAAATGGTGCACCTGAAATATATTGCTTCATCTGGCCATGACTTCGTGTTTTGGGCCCTTTCGCTCTGTTGCAAACCTCGCAGTTGGCAATCCACTCGGTGACCGACTGACGGCAACCAACCCAATAGAATCTCTGCTTAATTTTCTCGAGCGGCTTCGTGATTCCAAGATGACCTCCACTTGAACCATTATGCAGCTTGTTGTGCACGTCAGGAATCCTCTTTCTGGGAACAAATATCAGTTTCTTCTTGCATTTACCATCCTCACTTTCCCATACTCGATGAAGGCAACCGGATATCAATTCTAAACTGTTCCACTGTGCCCAATATGACTTCGCAATGGGACTCTCTGCCGACATCTCTTCTCTGTTTGGTCTTTCGTTTCGTTCGAGCCCTTGCATAACACGTGACAGGTCTGTATCTTCTGACACTTTCTTAGCTGTTCCTTGTCCCATTCATCTGTACCTGTCATAGTCATTAGCCGGACATCTATAATCTATCTTTAGCCTCGGCCTTTGAACAGTGCTTGCATTGCAAACTACATGGTCTTCGTGACATTGCATCAGCATTTCCATGGGTACTACCTTTTCTATGCTCAATGGAAAAGTCATAGCTTTGTAGTCGCTCGATCCACCGTGCCAATTGTCCTTCCGGATTACGGAACTGCAGAAGCCATTTCAACGCTGCGTGATTTGTCCTGGCACGGAATCGTTGGCCGTAGAGGTATTTGTGAAAATGTTTAATGCACTGTACCAATGCCAACAGCTCTCTCCGCGTAACACAGTAGTTCCTCTCTGGTTTTCCAATTGAACGGCTGTAATATGCAACTACCTTCTCCTGTCCATCGACCAGTTGTGATAAAACGCCTCCTATATGCATGTGTTTGTACATTGATTCTCCGCTGCTCGAATACGTACATGGTACATATGTGTAGACGCAATTATTGTTTCGTTTATGTAGATACGTAATGATTGATCTATGGATGTGCATGATATCACTGTTTAGCATAGGCTTAGAGATAGCAGCAGCCCTTAGTTTGCTAATATTCGTAACAATATTGTAAACCCTCTAAACTGAATTTTGTGGTTCGGTGAATTATTGAATTGAATTCTTGAGTTTTTATATTTGAATATGTTTTGTTGTTTTTATACTCAGATGAGCAGAGCTCACAGAGTATATTAACTTTGTTCGCACAACGGTAATCCGTAACGGCATAAACTTATGGAGATAGATATAGACTTCTATATATCAATATGATCTGGGCGAAAAAAGAAATAAATTCAGCCATGTCCGTCCGTCCGTAAATACGATAACTTGAGTAAATTTTGAGGTATCTTGATGAAATTTGGTATGTAGGTTCGCTCATCTCACATCGCTATTTTAGATATCGAAAATTTCGAAAAACCGAAAAAGTGCGATAATTCATTACCAAAGACGGATAAAGCGATGCCGTGCGTTAACCTTATGACGCAAAATAGAAAATTAGTAAAATTTTGGAAAATGGGCGTGACACCACCTACTTTTAAAAGAAGGTAATTTAAAAGCTTTGCAAGCAGTAATTTGGCAGTCGTTGAAGATATCGTGATGAAATTTGGCAGGAATGTTACTCCTATTACTATATGGCTCCGCCCTTTTTCATTTAATTCGTCTAGAATACTTTTAATGCCATAAGTCGAACAAAAATTTACCAATTCTTGTGAAATTTGGTAGGGGCATAGACTCTATGACGATAACTGTTTTCCGTGAAAATGGGCGAAATCGCTTGAAGCCACGACCAGTTTTTATACACAGCCGACCGTCTGTCTTTCCGCTCGGCCGTTAACACGATAACTTGAGCAAAAATCGATATATTTTTACCAAACTTAGTTCAAGTACTTATCTGAACTCACTTATATAATTTTCTTCCGATCTGTTTGGATAATATTTATGTATATTTTAAGCTACGCAGATCTATTGTGTTGGGTGCAAATAAAAATAAGAATAAAGATTATTCCACCTTTCAGCTCGACGTTTCGCCAAATTTCCTTGGCATCTTCAGGAGCGTGACACTGTATTTATTTAATAAAACAACAAAGAACACAATCAGATACATATAGATTTGAAATTTAAAATATTGCAAATAAATATTGATTGCACAAAATTTTTCTTACTTACAATGATTAACGAAAAACGCAATTTGTACTAAAACATTTAAAACATTTGAATATTAAAAAATTACGGAAAGTTAATAAAGTACAAAAAATCGATACCACCTACATGCGGTAAACTTGTCATACTAAAAATTAAATTACAAACATAATAAGTACGCGGCGGCGATATTGTCTGTATCTTCTTTTTTGTTTATTATGTTTCCTCTTTTCTGCAAAATTCGAGGCTTTCTAAGGTGTAACGCGCTTTTTCTCTCCTTCCGGTGTCTATTATTTTTATGTTTTCAAAATCAGCTGTGTGTTTGTTTTCTATTGCATGCTGTGCCAAAGCTGTGCTTTGTTTTTGTTTACGTATATCTGCTTCGTGCTCAGCTACCCGCGTGCCGAGCGCCCGCTTTGTGGTCCCAATGTAGACCTTATTGCAGCTATCTTCTTTATTCCCTTTACAATGAATTTCGTAAACTACATTGCTACTTTGTTGGAGATCTATGGGTGTTTTTGTTTTTGTAAAGCACGTTGCCAAAGTGCAGTTTCACCTGTATGCTAGTGTAGTGTTTTGGTTTGATGTTTTTGTCAAGTCATGTGTGAAATTTTCTGTGAGCCTAGGAATGTAAGTGACACTGAAGTATCGCTTTGTCTGGTTATTTGTATCTGAAGACTGTGTTTTTTGGGCTATATTTTCTATTTCCATTTGTTTCTGATTTATTAAATTTGATATGATATGGTCTGGATAATTATTCTTTTTAAGCGTCAATTTAATTTTCCTAATATTTGCGTCATGAAAACTTTAATGGCTGATAGATAATATTTTGTCTATAAAGTTCTTCGCAGTATTTATTTTGTATTTGAAAGGCTTTGAGGATATAAAGTTTATGAGGCGCCCAGAAGAGGTTGGTTTCGAATACCAATCCAATATTAGTTTGTTATTGAGCCTGTGTATCCGTGTGTCTAGATAGGGGATGTTGTTGTTTTCTTCTTTTTCGATCGTAAACTTTAGTCGATTATGATATCTATTTAACACATCTAATATAGTATTTGTGTCTTTTCTTGGGATGATGGCGAAAATATCATCTACATATTTGACTAGGAACTTTATTTGTATGTTGTGTTGTTTCTGTAATTCAATAAAAATGTGTGAAAGCGCGTCATCCATTATTATATTGGCAATGGTTGGGGAAAGGGGGTTCCCCATAGGCATTCCATATGTTTGTGTATATATGTTGTTGTTTTGCACGAAATAATTGTTGTCTTTTAATATTGGATTGGTATTCGAAACCAACCTCTTCTGGGCGCCTCATAAACTTTATATCCTCACAGCCTTTCAAATACAAAATAAATATGGCGAAGAACTTTATAGACAAAATATTATCTATCAGCCATCAAAGTTTTCATGATGCAAATATTAGGAAAATTAAATTGACGCTTAAAAAGAATAATTATCCAGACCATATCATATCAAATTTAATAAATCAGAAACAAATGGAAATAGAAAATATAGCCCAAAAACACAGTCTTCAGATACAAATAACCAGACAAAGCGATACTTCAGTGTCACTTACATTCCTAGGCTCACAGAAAATTTCACACATGACTTGACAAAAACATCAAACACAAAAACTACACTAGCATACAGGTCAAACTGGACTTTGGCAACGTGCTTTACAAAAACAAAAACACCCATAGATCTCCAACAACGTAGCAATGTAGTTTACGAAATTCATTGTAAAGGGAATAAAGAAGATAGCTGCAATAAGGTCTACATTGGGACCACAAAGCGGGCGCTCGGCACGCGGGTAGCTGAGCACGAAGCAGATATACGTAAAAAAAAACAAAGCACAGCTTTGGCACAGCATGCAATAGATAACAAACACACAGCTGATTTTGAAAACATAAAAATAATAGACACCGAAAGGAGAGAAAAAGCGCGTTACACCTTAGAAAGCCTAAGAATTTTGCAGAAAAGAGGAAACACAATAAACAAAAACGAAGATACAGTCAATAGCGCCGCCGCGTACCTATTATGTTTGTAATTTAATTTTTAGTATGACAAGTTTACCGCATGTAGGTGGTATCGATTTTTTGTACTTTATTAACTTTCCGCAATTTTTTAATATTCAAATGTTTTAAATGTTTTAGTAAAAATTGTGTTTTTCGTTAATCATTGTAAGTAAGAAAAATTTTGTGCAATCAATATTTATTTGCAATATTTTAAATTTCAAATCTATATGTATCTGATTGTGTTCTTTGTTGTTTTATTAAATAAATACAGTGTCACGCTCCTGAAGATGCCAAGGAAATTTGGCGAAACGTCGAGCTGAAAGGTGGAATAATCTTTATTCTTATTTTTATTTGCACCCAACACAATAGATCTGCGTAGCTTAAAATATACATAAATATAACTCACTTTATTTTGGTATTAAAATGGCCGAAAATCGACTATGACACGGACACTTTTCGATATCGAAAATTACGAAAAATTAAAAAAATGCGATAATTCTATACCAAATATGAAAAAAGGGATGAAACATGGTAATTGGTTTGGTTTATTGACGCAAAATATAAGTTTAGAAAAAAATCTGTAAAATGGGTGTGACACCTACCATATTAAGTAGAAGAAAATGAAAAAGTTATGCAGGGCGCAATCAAAAGCCCTTGGAATCTTGGCAGGAATACTGTTCGTGGTATTACATATATAAATGAATTAGCGGTACCCGACAGATGATGTTCTGGGTCACCCTGGTATACATTTTGATCGATATCTCGAAAATGCTTTCGCATATACAACTAAGGGCCACTCCCTTTCAAAACCCCGTTAGAACCTTTTATTTGGTACCCATATCGTACGAACACATTATAGATTCACCCCGATTCCACCTTTATGGCGTGACCTCGAAAAGGCGTCCACCTATAGAACTAAGGCCCACTCCCTTTTATATAATCATTAACACCTTTCATTTGACTCCCATATCGTACAAACAAATTCTGGAGTCACCCCTGGTCCACATTTTGGTCGATATCTCGAAAACGCTTTCGTATATACAACTAAGGGCCACTCCCTTTTAAAACCCCCCTTAGCACCTTTAATTTGATACCAATATCGTAGGAACACATTATAGATTCACCCCGATTCCACCTTTATAGCGTTACCTCGAAAAGGCGTCCACCTATAGAACTAAGGCATACTCCCTTTTAAAAAACTCATTAACACCTTTCATTTGATACCCATATCGTACAAACACATCCTAGAGTCACCCCTGACCCACCCTTATGGCCTTATCTCGAAAAGGCGTCCGCCTATAGAACTAAGGCCCACTCCATTTTAAAATACTCATTAACACCTTTCTTTTGATACCCATATCGTACAAACGCATTCTAGTCACCCCTGGTCCACCTTTTTGGCGATATCTCGAAAAGGCGTCCACCTATAGAACTAAGGCATACTCCCTTTTAAAAAACTCATTAACACCTTTCATTTGATACCCATATCGTACAAACACATCCTAGAGTCACCCCTGGCCCACCGTTATGGCGATATCTCGAAAAGGCGTCCACCTATATAACTAAGGCTTATTACGTTTTAAATAATCATTAACACCATTTATTTGAGAACCATATCGTACAAATGCATTCTAGTCACCCCTGGTCCTCCTTTATTGCGATGTCTCGAAAAGGCGTCCACCTATAGAACTAAGGCCCACCCCCTTTTAAAATATTCATTAACACCTTTCATTTGATACTCATATCGTACAAACACATTCTAGAGTCACCTCTGGTCCACCTTTATGGCGATATCTCGAAAAGGCGTCCACCTATAGAACTAAGGCTTACTGCGTTTTAAATAATCATTAACACCTTTCGTTTGACAACCATATCGTACAAACGCATTCTAGTCACCCCTGGTCCACCTTTATGGCGATATCTCGAAAAGGCTTATTACGTTTTAAATAATCATTAACACCTTTCATTTGAGAACCATATCGTACAAATGCATTCTAGTCACCCCTGGTCCACCTTTATTGCGATGTCTCGAAAAGGCGTCCACCTATAGAACTAAGGCCCACCCCCTTTTAAAATATTCATTAACACCTTTCATTTGATACCCATATCGTACAAACATATTCTAGAGTCACCTCTGGTCCACATTTATGGCGATATCTCGAAAAGGCGTCCACCTATAGAACTACGGCTTATTACGTTTTAAATAATCATTAACACCTTTCATTTGACAACCATATCATACAAACGCATTCTAGTCACCCCTGGTCCACCTTTATGGCGATATCTCGAAAAGGCGTCCATCTATAGAACTAAGGCTTATTACGTTTTAAATAATCATTCACACCTTTCGTTTGAGAAACATATCTTACAAACGCATTCTATTCACCCCTGGTCCACCTTTATGGCGATATCTCGAAAAGGCGTCCACCTATAGAACTAAGGCCCACTCCCTTTTAAAATACTCTTTAACACCTTTCATTTGATACCCATATCGTACAAACACATTCTAGAGTCACCTCTGGTCCACCTATAGAACTATGGCCCCCTCCCTTTTAAAATACTCTTTAATACCTTTGAAACCCATGTCATACAAACACATTCCAGGATTACGCTAAATGGTAATTTTCCCTTGTTTTGTCTCCAAAGCTCTCAGCTGAGTACGTAATGTTCGGTTACACCCGAACTTAGCCTTCCTTACTTGTTTTTACATAATTCCATTTTTTTTATATATATACATATGTATATATAGCATTCATCCATCTACTCGGATTGAGATCATATAATTTTCTTTTTTTAATATTTGTGTTTTTTTGCGCTAATGGATTGCCTGCGGAGTTATTCAAGTACGGCGGCGAGGAGTTGGTAAGGAGCATGCAGCAGCTTCTTAGCAAAATATGGGCGGAAGAGTGCATGCCCGACGGTTGGAATCTAAGTGTTGTTTTCCCAGTCCACAAGAAGGGGGATACTGCAAAATGCACCAACTATCGTGGAATCAGCCTTCTTAATATCGCACATAACGTCCCCTCAAGTGTATTGTGCGAAAGATTGAAGCCCACCGTGAACCGGCTGATTAGACCTTATCAGTGCGGCTTCAGACCTGGTAAATCTACCATCGACCAGATTTTCACAATGCGCCAAATCTTGGAAAAAAAACCGTAAAAAAACAATCGACACACATCAACTCTTCGTCGACTTTAAAGCCGCCTTCGACAGCACGAAAAGGAGCTGCCTATATGCCGCTATGTCTGAATTGGTTTCTTCGCAAATCTTATACGGCTGTGCAAAATGACGTTGAGTAACACTATCAGCTCTGTCAGAATTGGAAGGACCTCTCTGAGCCGTTCTAAACTAAACGGGGTTTCAGACAGGGTGACTCCCTATTGTGCGATTTCTTTAATTTGATGCTGGAGAAAATTATACTAGCTGCAGAACTTAACCGCACTGGAGCAATATACTATAAAAGCGTGCAATTACTGGCATATGCTGATGACATTGATATCATCGGCCTAAACACCCGTGCTGCTAGTTCTGCTTACTCCAAACTGGAAAAAGAAGGGGTAAAGTTGGGTTTGATGGTGAATGAGGACAAAACGAAGTAACTGCTATCATCAAGCAAATAGACAGCGCATATGCTCCTTGGCAACCACGCTACTGTTGGCAGCCATAATTTCGAAATAGTAAAAGACTTCATTTATTTGGGAACCAGCTTCAGCACTAGCAACAACATCAGCACTGAAATCCAGCGAAGAATCAATCTTGCCAATAAATATTACTTTGGACTAGGTAAGCAATTGAAAAGTAAAGTCCTCTCTCGGCGAACGAAAATCATACTCTACAAGTCACTTATCGTACCCGTCCTGCTATATGGGGCAGAAGCATGGACCATGACAGCAGCAGGGAGCAGCTTTGGGAGTGTTCGAGAGAAAAGTTCTTCGAAAGATTTATGGACCTCTACGCGTTGGCGATGGCGAGTACCGAAGAAGATTTAATGATGAGCTGTACGAGCTATACGCATAAATCAACATAGTCCAGCGAATTAAAACGCAGCGGCTGCGCTGGCTAGGCCATTTATGCGAATGAGAGATGATGCTCCGGCCAAGAAAGTGTTTCTATCGAAACCCGCCTATGGAAGCAGAGGTAGAGGGCGGCCCCCACTCCGTTGGAAGGACAAGGTGGAAAACGATTTATACTCCCTTGGTGTGACCAATTAAGTAAGTACGTTTTTTTGCGGGTCGTAACTAAGCGGGTCCCCGTACAAGCCAGTCCCGTATAGTATATGGAGAATTCCAAAAAACGGGAAGCAATACCGAAACGTGGTCTGGGACTCTTTACTCGTGAAAGACCGATAACGCGGGATTATTCTAGACAACTACAAAATCAGTTTGCAGGATCCTTGTTCACCCAAATAGATACAGGTATTGGGCACCCAGTCGATTTCCTTCCGATAGATCTCCTGAACGAGTGCACAGCTAGGGTTTATGGGCAGCGTGATGGGGGGGAAACCAAAGGCAGGAGGTTACGGTGACCGAGAGGATCGCTTTAGACACATCTGACAGCTCCTTGAATTTTTCGCGTAGGCTTGAGAGGATATTAGAAATGATCAAGAGAGGAGGCAGTTGGAGGTGCGCCACCGGGGAGATCTTCATGGTATGATGCTAATGCGGCGGAAAATAGGGGCAGTGGAGCACCACTAGCAGATAGGATCGTGAAATTGGGACTAATGATGGAAGTTATGAAGAAAACAAAATGCGGAGTTGGTAAAGCATATGGAGGAGATGCGAAAGGTACGAGCAGATGTGTCCAAGCCAAGCTGTACCACGCCCTCACGCTACGACGTCGACGCCAGGCCATACAAGGGAAAGCACCGAAAATCATCGAAATACTAGCAATGATCACCAGAAGCAAGTAGGATCGTATAGCTACACGGCAAATAAGAAGGTGGATTTGGACAAATGGCACCTGAAATTTGATGGTTCGGCTAAAGGTATGACGGTGGAGAGTTTTGTCTTCCGACTAGAAAGAATGAGAGTCCAGTATCAGCTTTCCTATGAGCAACTTTTTTTTGATTTTCATTGTTTAGTGACAGGGCCTTCTCTTAAGTGGTATTGGCAAATACGGGAAGGCCACGCTGAGGATGAGTTCTTTGATTAGTCGGGTTAAGGAGGGAGATATTAGCTCAGTTTAAGTCGGCAGAATCAGACTACAAGGTAATACGTGAGATTATGGAAAGAAGGCAGCAACCCCAGGAGAGCTTCGACCAGTACTACGCGGACGTTCACGATCTCACGTTCCGCCTTAGACAGAGAATCCCAGAAAACGAATTGGTTAAAATAATTAAAGGAAACCTTAAGCCATATTACGCAAACTTGACTTTTGCAGCGAAGGCGGACACATTAGCTGAATTGAAATTAGAATGCAAACGAGAAGAGAAGCTTATGAAGGACAATAGATCTAGGGCAAAACCAATAAGCGAGTTAGGGACTAATAGAAGTTTGTGGCCAGATAATCAGGAAGATGAGTTAGTAGTGGAAGCGTTTAGCAAGGACAATAGGCATCAAGCATGGAGGAATATGAACAGGAATATGCCAGTCGCCTCTGTTCCACGAGAAACGCCTAAATCCACAATTCCAACCCATTCCCCTAACCCCGCTGTAAGTTCGTCGTATAATGTCCACAGTAAAGGTGTTAGTCCAATCCAAAGCCAATGTTTTGTCCTTCCCCATTCCAATTGATGTTGTGTTTTTCCTGTGGAATGCCGGTGGATTTCTACATAAAAGGATCCGCTAGAAGCAGCGGAAGACACTAAGGGTAATTTCTCCTGCCATTTAATGAAATGTTTTGCATGTGGGGGAGATTCCTCTTTTTGTGTCTTTAAACCAGAGGCGGAAAACAGGGCACTTGCAGAGATGTCCGGGCACTCTGTCCAGACTCGAGGTCGCCCGGAGGATTAATTAGTATACTAAGGAGAAACAGCGATACAGAAACGTGAGATATATTTGAAAAGAAACGTGAGTCAGGTGGTGAAAATTTGCATGAGAGGAAATTAAGGTATGAAGAGGCGCGTAGGCGAATATTCTGCGAAGAGCTGAACGCCAAGAAGAAGGAGAAAAATTTCAAGAAAACAAAAAAAAATTGGGAAAAACAAAAGAAGGAGAATTAAAAGAAAATAATTTCAAAGATTGTGTTGGTTAAAGGTGATAATAGATTTTTCGCGAAAACGGATATCGGAGGACGCGAGGTGCTCGCGCTATTAGATTCCGGGGCCGGGGCTATCTGCTAGGGGAAAATGCCAATAAGTTACTAGAAGGAAAAGAAAGTGTGATTGTGCCGATCCAAGGACAAAACGTTAAGACAGCCAATGGCGGTGAAACTGCAGTGATAGGAGTAGTGACTCTTCCAGTATTATGGGACAATACTACTAGAGAGCTAGAGTTCCTTATAGTGACTGGTTTACTACAGGAGGCCTACCTAGGGATCGATTTATGGCAAGCCTTTCAGCTGATTGTCGTTAGTAGGGGACCAATAGTGTAATGAAAGGGTTCTGTTGTGTCAGAGATCGCACCCGTTGAAGGTGGCCTGACATTTGATGCAGTGCAGCATGTGTTGAGCGATGAGGAAACAGTAACTTTGGAATGCGTAAAAGCACAATTTCCTTCATTCGCAGTACTTGGGTTAGGAAAAACTGATGCAGAGGAGCATATCAAAAATTAGTTTATGGCGAGTTAGATAGGATGTTAGCGATGGGGGTTATTGAAGAAAGTAATAGCTGCTGGAATTCTCCAGTATCCCTCTTGAGAAGGGTACAAAGAATCGTCTGGATGCACGCAAGGTAAATGAGTGCACCATTAAGGATACCTACCCTCTCCCAAACATAGATGGAAACTTACGCCACCTGCAAAATACCAGGTACATATCTGCTAATTAATTTGAAAGACGCGTTTTGGCAGATACCTTTAGAGCGAAAGTCCAGGGAGAAAACTGCTTTCACTGTGCTTGGTAGACCTTTATATCATTTTACAGTTATACCATTCGGACTGTGCAACGCGGCTCAACGAACGTGCCGACTGATTGATAATGTGATACCCGCTGCCCTCCGAGAGTCTGTATTTGTTTACCTAGATGATTTATATTTATTATCCGTAGTAGCTAAATGTCTCCGGGATGCCAAATTGACTATAAACGTTAAAAAGAGCAAGTTTTGTTTTAAGGAAGTACGTTATCTTGGATATGTGGTTGGAGATGGGTGCATTCGCACGGATGAGATCAAGGTAGAAGCAATGCGGGACTTTCCCGAGCCGCGTACCCCGAAGGAGCTCAGAAGATTCCTTGGAATCACAGGCTGGTATAGACGTTTTATAAAAACTAAGCCACTATTGCAGCGCCTTTGTATGACCGACTGACAAAAGAAAACATAAAAAAATTCACGATGACAGAAGATGCCATAGAAGCACTCGAGGTCTTAAAACAGAAATTGATGTCAGCACCAGTACTAATACATCCAGACTTCGACAGACACTTCTACATACAATGTGACGCACCGACCGACAGAGTTGGCGGAGTTCTCTTCGAACTCGACAACGAAGGTAACGAAAGACCGATTGCTTATGTGTCCGCAAATCTCAACGTACAAAGAAATTATAGTATTACAGAGTTAGAGTGTTACGCTGCTGTAATTAGTATTAAGAGGTTCAGGCCCTATGTGGAGGGTTTACCTTTTACGGTGATAAAGGAACATGCAAACCTGAAGTGGCTTATGAATAAGAAGGATCTGGCTGGTCGACTTGCAAGATGGCGCTTGAAGCTGCAAGGGTATAACTTCAATATACAACACCGTAAAAGAACCCAAAACATAGTGCCTGATGCTCTATCTCGGATGGATATGGACGAAATCACGACTGGCGACAGGATACTAGACGTTAAAAACAACTCACCTCACTTTCAGTCGGACGAATACACAGTACTACGGAAAACAGTGAATGAAAATAAAGACCGACTGCCACAACTTGACGAATCTGACGGATACGTGTATAAACGCTCACAGTTCAACAGAGGAGACGAGTTACAGGATGACCACGCCTGGAAACTCTGGGTCCCGACTGAGCTGCAGAGGGGTCGGATATAAGCATCCCATTCATCCCCCTCTGCTGGTATGGATGTATTCATAAGACCCTATCACGTACGCGATATAAGTATTATTGGCCAGGCACGGTGACAGACGTTCAGGCATATCTTAAATCATGCGAAGTATGTAAAGGCAAAATGCCTTTAACAAACCCAAGATGGGAAACCAAAGAATCACTGAACTCTCAAAGAATCACTTTTCAACGTTTGTTCGTCGATTTTATGGGTCCTTACCCACGTACTCGTGATGGTAATATTTATGTTTTTGTATGTGTAGGTCATTTTTCTAAGTTTGTCTTTCTTCGCGTTACGCAGCGTCGTACATACAGCAATTGATACGTCTCCCTATACGCAGTATTTGGGGCACCGATGATGCAACACGGAGCGTCAAACGAACTATGTCAGAAACTAAGCGCACTGAAGGATGCAGACTGCGAAGTAGTGCCGAAATCAGATAAACTTCAGATGCTCAGAAACAAGATAATGGTCGAATTAAAACTAGCGGATGAAAGGAGCAGAAAGGTATACGATACGAGGGCGAATTGGAATTCAAAGTGGGACAGACGGTATACCGAAGTAACTTTATGCAAAGCTTTAAAATTGACAATTTTAACGCCAAATTAGCACCAAAGTATGTTAAGTGCATTGTGCTGAGAGCAGTAGGGAATACTATGTATGAACTCGGCGACGCCAGTGGAAAGAAGATTGTAATATACCAAGCCAAGGAATTATTCGCATCTTAGTACCATGTTAAGTGTAGTCTTTGTTTTAGGTGTTAAATATTGTGATCAGGTCATTGTATTTATTGTATATACTCTGTTGGACGACCTGCGATGTAGTGATTCCTAATGACGAATTAACTTAAATACTTGACTACCTTTGTTTTAATTATTTACTAATTTTTTTATTTATTGATATTTTTTTATTTCATTTATTTTTCCTTGATTTTTTTATTATACAAACCTTTGTTTGTTTCAAACTAATGACTTCAATAACGCTTTGGTTAAGATTTAAGAGCAAACCCTGTGATATAGATGTATAATGAAAACCTGCAATATTAGTATAGTAAGAGTGTAACCCATTGATAGATTTTATGTTTATATTGAATGTGCACAAAAAATTGAACCATTGCAGGCAGAATGTAAAGAAGCCCGGCTTAGGGAGTGGGACACACGTAGGCCCACAATACACAAAAGAAAACCCAAGGCTGCGTTATAAATTTTTTTACGCACACGCTCCATGATGCAGGCACCATCGGCGGATGCGAGCCTGTAATGGAAGCCTTTGACATTTAGAAAGAATATTGTTGTTTTCACCAATACCATGCCAAACACGAGTAGGTATTAGTTGGTTGAATAGTGGGATGCATATACGTGCATAGGTGTACCCGCTATGACGTCGAGCATGGATAAGTTTGACCTAGGCTGAAAGGCTTTACCGAACGGTGACAACAATAAGTGCCGCAAGGTAAAAGTGGGTATAAAAGGGGTCCGCTTCACGGTTTGATTATTAAAGGTCAAAAGTCGCGGTCTTTGCTGTTTGCACCGAGTGTACGAAAAAAAAAGTGAACGTGCGTGTAAAGTCCGGTGAATTGTTGAAAATAATAAAAAGTTTAAAGTTTTGTTTAAAATTACGGGTTGCCGGTAAGTGTAGTGCCGATATACCTACTGCATATAATAAGTGAAAAATTGAATCGCTGGATTACTGCCACCCAACGGCACAGCATCCTGATTTAAATAAGTTTGAGGTGGATTTTTCTAAATGCCCTGGCCGCGACTAGTATGCACAAATAAAGGGAATAACAACAGCTACAACAACCAACGCAGAAGAAATTAAAGGATCAGGATCCAAGAGACAATTATTCACACAAGGATTTACAAAATTGGTTTGCACAAAATTGGGGGTAGTAATACGACAACAAAACACAATTAAAATCAAAAGAGCAAAACAAAAGGAATATTTCACTAATACACGCAAACACATACACAAGGTAAAACCCAAACGAAATGAACACGACACAATACACTATCTACTAGAACACATGAACATTCAATCCCGCAACATAACTACGGCAACATACTGGTAAGGAACCCAGCAATAAGTAGCCCAGCAATATTCTACACTGTGGCTGGCAACAAGTCAAGACAACACACAGGAACATTGGTAACATTAAGAATCCACCACCACAAAATATTAATACACGCAACATCACTCACCAGCAGCAAAGGATCAGAGCACCAGCAACATCACAAATTGAGCGATAGGGAGAGCCGATGAAATTCTCACCACGGGCTCTTTCGTCATTTCGCATGCCCACCGCCCCGAAAAATCATTAGGGCGCACCAGAAAAATTTAAGAATTTATTCACGAAAAAATATAAAATTGTTTATCTTTTAAGCAATTTTATTTGCGTTTTTTTTTCCTTTGTTTTAATTTTTATTACATTTTTGTAATACTTGAATAAGTACCATAGCTGTAAGATCGGATATTTGTTTTTATATTTGCAAAATTGATTGCCTCTGGATTTTTTTTCTTTTCAAATTTCCAAATTTTGATTGCGATTCCTTTATAATTGGTTTACACAAGCAGTCACTTGTGTGCAAAAGGTCGTAAGTGGGTTTCAGTTATATATTCTCCTCTTTGGGCTTTTTTTTGCTTCGTTTACAATAAAAGTTTTTACACCTTCGTAGTAAAATTTTTTTAGCTAGCTTTAATTTATTAAGTTGATTGAGTTCGTTACTTCTAATGAAACTTACTCTTTCCACTTTTACAAACAAATTTCTTTTTTTGGTAAACATTTTTTTGTTGTTAGTTTGTCAAATTTTTGAATTATTCTTTTTTTTTTTCTTTTGATCATCAAGGTTTAACAATATATTATTAATATTTCCTTCTTACACTTTTTGCGATTGCGCATAACTTTTTATACTCAGCGTGCTTTGCACACAGAGTATATTAACTTTGATTGGATAACGGTTGGTTGTACACGTATAAAGGAATCGAGATAGATATAGACTTCAATATATCCAAATCATCAGTATCGAAAAAAACTTGATTGACCCATGACCGTCCGTCCGTCCGCCCGTCTGCCCGTTAACACGATAACTTGGGTAAATTTTGCGGTATCTTGGTGAAATTTGATATGTAAGTTCCTGGGCACTCATCTCAGAGCAAAAATCGATATATCTTTACTAAACGTAGTTCACGCACTTATCTGAACTCGCTTTATCTTGGTATAAAAATGGCCGAAATCTGACTATGACCACGCCCACTTTTTCGATACCGAAAATTACGAAAAATAAAAAATTGCCATAATTCTATTCCAAATATGAAAGAAGGGATGAAATATGGTAATTGGATTGGTTTATTGACACAAACTATAACTTTAGAAAAAACTTTGTAAAATGGGTGTGGCACTTACCATATTAGGTAGAAAAAAATGAAAAAGTTCTGCAGGACGAAATCAAAAGCCCTTGGAATCTCGGCGGGAATGCTATTCGTGGTATTACATATATAAATAAATTAGCGGTACTAGAGATATACGCCGCCGATTAGGGTTGTTTTTCGTACGCCGCCTCCGAATGTCAAAAATATCGGAGCGGCGGCGGCGGCGGGGGGCGTCCGGCGCGTTAATATATTTTCTACTCGTTTAAGACTGTTTAGGCCATTTATTGTTCATGTCGATAATTGGTCGGATATGATCGAAAGTGGTATCAACGGATGCGCATTACTGCCACTTATAAGAAAATAATTGCGAAATTTAACTCTTTCTAACTGTTCTTTGTTATTTAAAAAAACAGATGTTTTCGATGTCACGGACTTTGCATCACCCAATTCACCAAGTTATTAAAACAAAACACTAAAAAAAAGTTATATAATAAACTAGCCTATTCCCGTGGACCCGTCCGCAAGAAGAAAATGAAATATATGGGCTATTCACGTTAGCCTGCTTATCAAGTTAAACATTTTTTTCTGTCTAATGCATTTTATTTTTGTAATTGAGTAAAAAAAGAACTAAATGAGCTGATAACCTGATAGGATCCCCAAATGATTCAGAAATTAGAAAAAGCCACGTAGTGATCCAGACGCTATCGCGGACGGATACCGAAAACCCTCCAGAAATGCCCCGGAAGGGTCTCTAAAAGTTCCCGGAATAGTCCCAAGAAACCCGAAATGCCAAAAACACGATTCTAGACTTATCCAGAGATAATACAGAAAAAGTCATGGAATGACCCCTAAAGAGTCCCCAAATGATCCCGAATTAGTCCCGAAAAAGTCCCCAAATTTCCCTGATGGGTTCCCGTATAGATCTCAATATCCATCCAGAATTGATGCCAGAAGGGTCCCCAAATGATCCCGTATTAACCCCGAAAAAGTCCCGAAATGACCAGGACGGATCCCGAAAACTATCCAGAAATGATCCCGAAATTTCCCTGACGGGATCTCAATCGGATCCCTAACTGACACCGACGGGATCCCGGACAGATCCCAAAATCTACCCAGGAATGATCTTGGCCCAAAATGATCCCGAAATAGTTTCGGAAAAGACCACAAATTACCCTGACGGGTTCACGGCCGAATCCTGAAAACCATGCTTAAATGATCCCGAAAAAGTCGCGAAATGATCCCGACGGGTTCTCGGACGGATCCCCAAAATCATCTAGAAATGATGAAGGAAGGTACCCAAAATTATTCCGAAAAATTTCTGAAATGACCCCGACGGGATTCCGGACGGATCCCGAAAACCATCCAGAAATGATGCCGAAAGGATCCCAAATGATTTCGTATCAGCTGAGAAAAAGTCCCGCAATGACCCCAACGGGATTCCGGACGGTTCCCAGAAACCATCTAGAAATGATGCCGGAAAGTACACCAAATGATCCCGAAATAGTCCGAAATGACACCGACGGGATCCCTTACGGATCCCGAAAACCATGCAGAAATTATGCCTGAAGGGACCCAAATAATCCCGAAAGAGTCCTGAAAAGACCCTGACGGGATCCCGTACGGATCCAGAAAATCATCCAGGAATGATGCCAGAAGGGACCCCAAATGATCCCGACAAAGTCACGAAATGACCCCGACGGAATCTCGAAAACCAACCATAAATGATGGCGGAAGGGACCCCAAATGAAACCGAAAAAGTTCCGAAATGATCCCGACGGGATTCCGGACTAATCCCGAAAACTATCCAGAAATGATGCCGGAAAGGTCCAAATGATCCCGAAAGAGTCCTGAAATGACCCCGACGGGATTCCGGACGAATCCCGAAAACCATCCAGAAACGATGCCGAAACGGAACCCAAATGATCCCGAAAAAGTCCCGAAATGACCCCGACGGGATTCTGAACGGATAACGAAAGCCATCCAGAAATGATACCGGAAAGGTCCCTATGATCACCTAATAGTCCCGAAATAACCCTGACGGGATCCCGGACGGATACCGAAAATTATCCAGAAATGATGCCTAAAGGGTCCCCAAATGATCATATATTAGTCGAGAAAAAGTCCCGAAATAACCCCGACGGGATTCCGGACGGATCCCGAAAACCATCTAGAAATGATGCCGGTAGGTACCCCAATTGATCCAGAATTAGTTCCGAAATGACCCCAGCGGGATCCCGGACGGATATCGTACAAACGCAATCTAGAGTCACCCCTGGTCCACCTTTATGGCGATATCTCGAAAAGGCGTCCACCTATAGAACTAAGGGCCCTTCCTTTTAAAATACTCATAAGCACCTTTCATTTGATACCCATATCGTACAAACACATTCTGGAGTTACCCCTGGTCCACCTTTATGGCGATATCTCGAAAAGGCGTCCACCTATATAAATATGGCCTACTCCCTTTTAAAATACTCATTAACACCTTTCATTTGATACCCATATTGTACAAACGCATTCTAGTGTCACCCCTGGTCCACCTTTATGGCGATATCTCCCACTCCCTTTTCAATAATCATAAACCCATTTGATTTGATACCCATATCGTACAAACGCATTCTAGAGTCACCCCTGGTCCACCTTTATGGCGATATCTCGAAAAGGCGTCCACCTATAGAACTAAGGCCCACTCCCTTTTAAAATACTCATAAGCACCTTTCATTTGATACCCATATCGTACAAACACATTCTGGAGTTACCCCTGGTCCACCTTTATGGCGATATCTCGAAAAGGCGTCCACCTATATAAATATGGCCTACTCCCTTTTAAAATACTCATTAGCACCTTTCCTTTGATACTCATATCGTACAAACACATTCTAGGGTCACCCCTGGTCCACCTTTATGGCGATATCTCGAAAAGGCTTCCACCTATAGAACTATGGCCCACTCCCTTTTAAAATAATCATTAACACCTTTCATTTGATACCCATATCGTACAAACGCATTCCTTTCCTTTCCGCCCACCTTTATGGCGATATCTTGAAAAGGCGTCGACCTATAGAACTAAGGATCACTCCCTTTTAAAATGCTCTTTAATACCTTCCATTTGATACCCATGTCATACAAACACATTCCAGGATTACCCTAGGTTCATTTTCCTACATGGTGATTTTCCCTTATTTTGTCTCCAAAGCTCTCAGCTGAGTATGTAATGTTCGGTTACACCCGAACTTAGCCTTCCTTACTTGTTATTTTCAACTTACTATACTTGCGAGATTTTTTTTTTTTTAATTTGTTCATTTCCCAAAAATTGTTTTCACGTCCGCGCGACCGAAGTAAAAATCGAAAACTAAAAGAAAACCTAATTATCAAAAAGATCAAGACCTAAAGCTGTACTTGATTTTTGTTATTCGGTCAATGCCCTTGTAACTGAATACCCTACATGTATTGTTGTTGTATATTTTTCTCCACTTTCAGCTTAATACGCCGTCGTTGGTACCAAACCCGGTTTACAAAAGCGAGGTGAGTTTACGCTAATATAATAACATATACACACCACAGGTACATATATTTATTTTTCTTGATCACTAATCGTACACACGTACGTACATATTTAAAAGAATTTGAATTCGTATGCATAGGCTTTGTTCAAGGAATATTGAGCGGGATCAGAATTTTTGAAAGTTAGTTTATAGAATCAAGTTTAATAATGATAAATTACTTTCTTTACTTTTGAAATAAAGTAATTAGGAATAACTTTTGCGGTAAACTGTCAATTGATGATCATTGGAAGAATTGAATTTTGTTGTTTGGATTAAATCTCTAAGTTAGTAAAATCTTGTTTGTATATTTAAAATTTTACGTGAATTATAATTAATAAACAATTTTGTATAATTTTATGAAACTATCCTGATACAATATTATTAATGGCTTCAAGTTTCTTTTAGTCGGAACATAATAGATATGTCAGACTAAACTCATTTTTTTGTTGGTGCAGGTGTTGGCCGTTGTGGCAAGCTGCAAGGTGGGTTGGGACAGTTGAAGGAGGTGAGGGACATGGACTGAAGACTTAGTGACAGACGGTTGTAAGGAAATAGGGAACTCCACTCGGCTGACGGAGGCTTGCGCCCCTGCTTTTGTTCGCACACTACAGTGACGAGGTCTCCGGTGCAGTGCTGTGTAGAGATAAATAGATTAATCTTTTTCTCAGATACAATGCATTCTCTAATTTTACCCTATTTTGACGCATGTAGATAGTAGCCGTCCAGCCCTAATCCGCAAACCCTGTCCCTAACCAGCCAGGGTTCTTGTAGTAGAGCTATTGACAGCCCGTTTTCTGCAATGAACTTCGTTAGGTCGAGCGAGGCGGAAGCTGAGTGGTGCAAATTAATATGCACCACCGCGAGCTTCTCACTTTGCTAAATCTGGCACGTTAACCGACAAAAAAACTTTATATATATTATATGTGTGCCAAATAAAAATTAGCGACATCGGATGACGAACATGCCCACTTCATTAAAAAAAATTTTAAAGTCCAATTATAACAAAAAATTGAATATCTTTACAGTATATAAGAAAATTATATCAACATTCAACTCCAGTAATGATATGGTGCAACAAAATACAAAAATAACATACAATTTCAAAATGGTCTTGGCTCCGTCCCTTTACATTTAATTTGTCTAGAATACTTTTGATGCCATAAGTCGAACAAACATTTACCAATCCTTGTGAAATTTGGAAAAAAAAACAGATGTTTTCGATGTCACGGACTTTGCATCACCAAATTCACCACGTTATTAAAACAAAACACTAAAAGAAAAGTTATTTAATAAATTTATATGCTCATATTGCATATTTTTTCCAAAAAATAATGAAAAATGAATTCAAATAAAATTACCCAAGGCGTTTCAAATTTTTTCAAATTGTCCTCAAGTTGTTAAAAAAAAAAGTGCCGATTTTTTTAAAAAATTTTATATTTTGATTGGCTGAAAAAATAAGCTAAATCAGTGATGCAAAATCCTTTAGTAGGTTCTAGGAACATAAACACTCCTTTGAAATGATTTTACCTCATACTTAAGTTGAGGATATATGTACGTATGAGAAGGTTTTGAAAAATCATTTGGGCTTACATTCAAAAATCTGTTGTTTATTTGCGAAACTATATAATACCGTCTGAAATGTTAATTTTAATTTTCACACTTCATCCTTCAACACCCAAGTCTCCAGGTTTGACATAAAGACGGCGGCCCTATCCAAAACTAGTCCCTTGGAGTGAATCACATTGATTATAAGCCTATCAACCAAGTTTGAATATCACCTACACATTACGGCTCCTTTTACAAATGTGAATACGTAGGCACATATACGTATTTACCAGGTGAGGCTTTGTCCTTCGCAAGAACACTCAAAGTGGTGAAGCAAAAGCTTTCCCAAGACAGTCTAAATAATGACCGTGTGTGCTACTACCCTAACATAGTGGACAGTCGAACCAGTCTGAAAACTGAAGCTACGCGGTCATCCATAATGGTCACTCTCTAACGTTTCAAGGTGTTTCTCTGGTGTAGCTCGGCAGCATAGCGCGACAAAAGCATCCGTTGGAAAGTCTTCGTAGCTACACCTAGAGCTCCTAGGAAAATGACGTCGACGAAGGTATGAGTTCGAAGTCGCAGTCCTATAGATTCTATGCTGGCATATTGTGTGAGGGTCAGGAGGCGTGGTAGCGACTGGTGGTCGGGATTGCTACTGTTCGCACATCCGAATTGTAGCTCTTAAAAACAGCCGCAAAAACTGGAGGCGCCCTGTGCCACGAGAGTCATGAGTATTAATAGACCATTAATAGCAACCGTAAGTCGCCGAAGCCTCTCTGAAGTAAGTGAATGACGGACAATCCCTCCGCAAGGAGCAACTCCTGAAAATTTTTGAACGGTCTGCGAGATCTTGAGGCAAAAACCCCGGATCTTTCCGAAATGGCCAACACGTTGAGCTCTTTAAATACATACAAACAAAACCTTTCCTAAATACTATTTCTTTAAATAGAAAGATCAACCTTTTTAAAGTAAGAAAACCGGCGTACGCAGGCGCGCCGCCCACGCAGCCGCCGCCGGTATATAATAGTGCCTACGCCGCCGCCGCCGGTAAAGTGATCGGCGTAAACCTCTAAGCGGCAACCGACAGATGATATTCTGGGTCACCCTGGTCCACATTTTGGTCGATATCTCGAAAACGCCTTCACATATAAACCTAGGAGCCACTCTCTTTTAAAACCCTCATTAATACCTTTGATTTGATACCCATATCGTACAAACGCATTCTAGAGTCACCCCTGGTCCACCTTTGTGGCGATATCTCGAAAAGGCGTCCACCTATAGAACTATGGCCCAATCCTTTTTAAAATACTCATTAACACTTTTCATTTGATACCCATATGTTACAAACGCATTCTAGTGTCACCCCTGGTCCACCTTTATGGTGATATCTCCCACTCCCTTTTAAATAATCATAAACCCATTTCATTTGATACCCATATCGTACAAACGCATTCTAGAGTCACCCCTGGTCCACCTTTATGGCGATATCTCGAAAAGGCGTCCATCTATAGAACTAACGTCCACTCCCTTTTAAAATACTCATTAGCAACTTTCCTTTGATACCCATATCGTACAAACACATTCTAGAGTCACCCCTGGTCCACCTTTATGGCGAAATCTCGAAAAGGCTTCCATCTATAAAATAATGGCCCACTCCCTTTTAAAATAATCATTAACACCTTTCATTTGATACCCATATCGTACAAACGCATTGTAGTGTCACCCCTGGTCCACCTTTATGGCGATATCTCCCACTCCCTTTTAAATAATCATAAACGCATTTCATTTGATACCCATATCGTACAAACGCATTCTAGAGTCACCCCTGGTCCACCTTTATGGCGATATCTCGAAAAGGCGTCCACCTATAGAACTAAGGCCCACTCCCCTTTAAAAATACTCATTAGAACCTTTCCTTTGATACCCATATCGTACAAACACATTCTAGAGTCACCCCTGGTCCACCTTTATGGCGATATCTCGAAAAGGCTTCCACGTATAGAACTATGGCCACTCCCTTTTAAAATACTCATTAACACCTTTCATTTGATACCCATATCGTACAAACGCATTCTAGAGTCACCTCTGGTCCACCTTTATGGCGATATCTCGAAAAGGCGTCCACCTATAGAACTAAGGTCCACTCCCTTTTAAAATACTCATTAGCAACTTTCCTTTGATACCCATATCGTACAAACGCATTCTAGAGTCACCTCTGGTCCACCTTTATGGCGATATCTCGAAAATGCGTCCACCTATAGAACTAAGGCCCACTCCCCTTTAAAAATACTCATTAGAACCTTTCCTTTGATACCCATATCGTACAAACACATTCTAGAGTCACCTCTGGTCCACCTTTATGGCGATATCTCGAAAAGGCGTCCACCTATAGAACTAAGGTCCACTCCCTTTTAAAATACTCATTATCAACTTTCCTTTGATACCCATATCGTACAAACGCATTCTAGAGTCACCTCTGGTCCACCTTTATGGCGATATCTCGAAAAGGCGTCCACCTATAGAACTAAGGCCCACTCCCCTTTAAAAATACTCATTAGAACCTTTCCTTTGATACCCATATCGTACAAACACATTCTAGAGTTACCCCTGGTCCACCTTTATGGCGATATCTCGAAAAGGCTTCCACGTATAGAACTATGGCCAATCCCTTTTAAAATACTCATTAACACCTTTCATTTGATACCCATATCGTACAAACGCATTCTAGAGTCACCCCTCGTCCACCTTTATGGCGCTATCTCGAAAAGGCGTCCACCTATAGAACTAAGGATCACTCCATTTTAAAATGCTCTTTAATACCTTCCATTTGATACCCATATCATACCCTAGGTTCATTTTCCTACATGGTGATTTTCCCTTATTTTGTCTCCAAAGCTCTCAGCTGAGTATGTAATGTTCGGTTACACCCGAACTTAGCGTTCCTTACTTGTTATTTTCAAATTACTATACTTGCGAGATTTTTTTCTTAATTTGTTCATTTCACGTTCGCGCGACCGAAATAAAAATCGAAAACTAAAAGAAAACCTAATTATCAAAAAGATCAAGACCTAAAGCTGTACTTGATTTTTGTTATTCGGTCAATGCCCTAGTAACTGAATACCCTACATGTATTGTTGTATATTTTTCTCCACTTTCAGCTTAATACGCCGTCGTTGGTACCAAACCCGGTTTACAAAAGCGAGGTGAGTTCACGCTAATATAATAACATATACACACCACAGGTACATATATTTATTTTTCTTGATGACTAATCGTACACACGTATGTACATATTTAAAAGAATTTGAATTCGTATGCATAGGCTTTGTTCAAGGAATATTGAGCAGGATCAGAATTTTTGAAAGGTAGTTTATAGAATCAAGTTTAATAAAGATAAATTACTTTCTTTACTTTTAAAATAAAGTAATTTGGAATAACTTTTGTGGTAAACTGTCAATTGATGATCATTGGAAGAATTGTATTTTGGTGTTTGTATTAAATCTCTAAGTTAATAAAACCTTTTTTGTATATTTAAAATTTTACGTGAATTATAATTAATAAACAATTTTGTATAATTTTATGAAACTATCCTGATACGATATTATTAATGGCTTCAAGTTTCTTTTAGTCGGAACATAATATATATGTCAGACTAAACTCATTTCTTTGTTGGTGCAGGTGTTGGCTGTTGTGGCAAGTTGCAAGGTGGATTGGGACAGTTGAAGGAGGTGAGGCACATGGACTGAAAACTTAGTGACAGACGGTTGTCAGGAAATAGGGAACTCCACTCGGCTGACGGAGCCATAGTGGAGTTCAAGGCTGTTCACTTGTTGTGAACAGAAGGGGTGGGAAGGCTCCAACCTGACACATACAGTTTTTTCTCCCGCTTTTAGCCTATCATCTTTGTTTTGTTGTTTAACTATCTAGACATGAAATTTCTATGCTATATAAATGTGGGAAGGAGATGTGGCAAGAACAGCGCCACAAAGCCAACGACCCTCAGCCGGGCTACAACCATGCCAAGTCGCCACTCCTCCTATTCCAGAACAAGCAGTTATACATCACAGTCCTCTTCCAGTCGGCTATGTTTGGCTTTGTTGAAGGGTTTTCTTGCTGTTGATCTGAGTTGCTCTGTGTTCCACCACCTATTCCTCGGTTTTGTCCGTGGTCTAGTAAGGCGACAACAGAGTTCAAAAGTGGTTTTGTCAATATCGTTGTCAGTCGGTTAACACTATGTCTCTATTATTAGCTCCCCGTCTGACTTCCATTTCAATGGATGCCAATTTGTGAGGTACTTCTTCAGAATATTTATTCCAGTCTGTTTTTCTTGGTTTCTTATATGGCCGGGGAACTTCTTCAAGATCGATGTTGAAGAGCATCCTACTGTGGTCCGGGAAGCAGCATGTGTCTGACACTCTCCTGTCATCGATTCTTACGGTGTGAGAGTCTGTGGCCTGGGTGATATCAATGACTTCCTCTCTAATTCTATTCCTAAACGTTGGCTGGTTGCCTTTGTTGTATACAATTAGGTTAATAGTAAGTAAGTAATAAAAAATGGACTCACCTCCTGCATTTGTATCGATACTCCCCCGTAGCTCATGATGTCCGTTGGCGTCGCAGCCTATGACAAGGTACATCCCATGCATTTCTACGAACTTCACGAGTTTTCGGACAGGTGTTGGTGGTGACGTATACCCCTCGTACGGGAAGTATGCGGACGATAGCAGCAGCTTGCGCCCCTGCTTTTGTGCGCACACTACATTGACGAGGTCTCCGGTGCAGTGCTGTGTAGAGATAAATAGATTAATCTTTTTCTTATATACAATGCATGCTCTAATTTTACCCTCTTTTGGTGCATGTAGACAGTAGCCGTCCAGCCCTAATCCGCAAACCCTGTCCCTAACCAGCGAGGGTTCTTGGAGTAGAGCTATTGACAGCCCGTTTTCTGTAATGAACTTCGTTAGGTCGAGCGAGGCGGAAGCTGAGTGGTGCAAATTAATCTGCACCACCGCGAGCTTCTCCCTTTGCGAAATCTGGCACGTTAACCGGCAAAAAAACTTTATATATATTATATGTGTGCCAAATAAAAATTAGCCAAATCGGATGACGAACATGCCCACTTTATTAAAAAAATTTTAAAGTCCAATTATAACAAAAAATTGAATATCTTCACAGTATATAAGAAAATTATGTCAACATTCAACTCCAGCAATGATATGGTGCACCAAAATACAAAAATAACAGACAATTTCAAAATGGTTGTGGCTCCGCCCCTTTACATTTAATTTGTCTAGAATACTTTTAATGCCATAAGTCGAGCAAACATTTACCAATCCTTGTCAAGGACTTTGCATCACCCAATTCACCAAGTTATTAAAACAAAATACTAAAAGAAAAGTTATATAATAAATTTATATGCTCACATTGCATATTTTTTCCAAAAAATAATGAACAATGAATTCAAATAAAATTACCCAAGGCGTTTCAAATTGTTTTCAAATTGTTTTCAAATTGTCCTCAAGTTGTTAAAAAAAAAAGTGCCGATTTTTTTAAAAAATTTTATATTGTGATTTGCTGAAAGAATAAGCTAAATCAGTGATGCAAAATCCTTTAGTACGTTCTAGGGGCATAAACACTCCTTTGAAATGATTCTTACCTCATACTTAAGTTGAGGATATATGTGTATGAGAAGGTTTTGAAAAATCATTTGGGCTTACATTCAAAAATCTGTTGTTTATTTGCGAAACTATATAATAGCGTCTGAAATGTTAATTTTAATTTTCACACTTCATCCTTCAACACCCAAGTCTCCAGGTTTGACATAAAGACGGCGGCCCTATCCAAAACTAGTCCCTTGGAGTGAATCACATTGATTATAAGCCTATCAACCAAGATTGAATATCACCTACACATTACGGCTCCTTTTACAAATGTGAATACGTAGGCACATATACGTATTTACCAGGTGAGGCTTTGTCCTTCGCAAGAACACTCAAAGTGGTGAAGCAAAAGCTTTCCCAAGACAGTCGAAATAATGACCGTGTGTGCTACTACCCTAACATAGTGGACAGTCGAACCAGTCTGAAAACTGAAGCTACGCGGTCATCAATAATGGTCACTCTCTAACGTTTCAAGGTGTTTCTCTGGTGTAGCTCGGCAGCACAGCGCGAAAAAAGCATCCGTGGAAAGTCTTCGGAGCTACACCTAGAGCTTCTAGGAAAATGACGTCGAGGAAGGTATGAGTTCGAAGTCACAGTCCTATAGATTCTGTGCTGGCATATCTTGTGAGGGTCAGGAGGCGTGGTAGCGACTGGTGGTCGGGTTGTTACTGTTCGCACATCGGGAATTGTAGCTCTTTAAAACAGCCGAAAAAACTGGAGGCGCCCTGTGCCACGAGAGTCATGAGTATTAATAGACCATTAATAGCAACCGTAAGTCGCCGAAGCCTCTCTGGAGTAAGTGAACGAGGGACAATCCTTTCGCAAGGAGCAACTCCTGAAAATTTTTGAACGGTCAGCGAGATCTTGAGGCAAAAACCCCAGATCTTTCCGAAATGGCCAACACGTTGATTTCTTTAAATACATACAAACTAAACCTTTCCTAAATACTATTTTTTTAAAATAGAAACATCAAGCTTAAACCGCCACCACCGGTATATAATAGTGCCTACGCCGCCGCCGCCGATAAAGTGATCGGCGTAAACCTCTAAGCGGTCACCCTGGTACACATTTTGGTCGATATCTCGAAAACGCCTTCACATATAAACCTAGGAGCCACTCACTTTTAAACCCTCATTAATACCTTTAATTTGATACCCATATCGTACAAACGCATTCTAGAGTCACCCCTGGTCCACCTTTAGGGCGATATCTCGAAAAGGCGTCCACCTATAGAACTAAGGCCCCCTTCCTTTTAAAATACTCAGAAGCACCTTTCATTTGATACTGAAAAGTAAAAAAGTAAAAAGAAGCGTTGTCTTTGGTTGTCAGATCAATATTCACTTTATTACAAAAATTCTTTCCCTTTTTATAGCTAATTACTTAACCTACACATTTACAAATATCCTAATACTAACAACTAAAAATAAGTACATTTGTATTACAGAGTATATATGTGAATTTGTATTGTTATGCATATATGTAGATTTGTATTAATATGCATATATGCAGTATATGTAGATTTGTGTTATTATGCATATATGTAGATTTGTATTGATATGCATATATGTATATTTGTATTACTATGCATGCATGTAGATTTGTATTAATATGCATATATGTAGATTTGTATTATTGTGCATATATGTATATTTGTACTACGATGCATGCATGTAGATTTGTATGCAGAGTCAGCAGATCGATATTCATGTGCCTTGGGAATATTTGGTTAATTCATATTCTTGGTTGTATGTAAGTAATAAGCAGAATTTTTTAGCTGTGAACGGACAAAGGTTTCATATTCGGCATTCCATTGATGTTAGCTAACCGCTGGGTTAGTTCAATAATTTATGTTGTATAATATTGTAATATGATTGTTACTAAGAAGTATTTAGCATAGAAGTTCATGATGCGTAATGCCGTAAATGTATTGCATAGGTGGGCATGACGCATAATGCTACACCATCCGCCTTAGAAAAAGAGTGTTATATAATTGTTTTGTGAACAATTGTATAAGACTCTTTGTTCGCATTTAAGTGATTTTAGTATTTTACCTTAACTTGAAATTGTAGTGAGAGATGTTGTGTATTTTGTTTCTAATTTGCTGACCTTGATACTTTTATTATGTTTACATTTTATATATGTTTTTTTTTCAATATTTTGTACATATCTTTTTTTCAAATTTTAAATTTAACGATTATTTTACTTATAGGAAAAATTTTAAATTTAACAATTTTTTTACTTATTTTTATATATTTTGGTTTATTCCGCTTGTCTTTAGAAATTTTCGTAAATAACCGGGTAAATTGGAATACTATGGTTGAACTTGGTTTTTATTAAATTCTGAGTTAATAATAGATTTTTTTTGTATTGATATTCCCGTTACCATTTTCTAGTCAATTGAAGTAAGAATATTTCTTACTACTATTCAATTATATTTAGTGTAAAAGATATTTCCCGTTACCATTTTCTAGTCAATTGAAGTAAGAATAGTTCTAACTACTATTCAATTCTATTTAGCTTAAAAGATATTTCCTATTACTATTTCCTATTCTATTTTACCGGAGATAAAGTAAAAATATATTTCCTAAAATTATGATATCTATAAAAGCAAGTTTTTATGGCTGAAACACCTCATATTTATATATATTTCTTTAATAATTTTTATTAAATAACACTTTTTCATAGTTATATTATTTTATTAGGGTTACATTAAACTTAGAACCAATAAAAAAATTTTATAGCTAATTATTGGGAAAATTTTGTAGCTGTAGTTGGTGGAAGAGCGAGGTAGCTATGTGTCGATAAAAATACTATTAATGGATGAGTGGGAGGTACAGTGGGTGCAAAGAAAAATTTTTTCCTATCTTTTAAATATTATTTTTATATTTTCGATAATTTCCCTATTTTCCAGCAACATCTTTGATGTTATGAGTCATGCGATTTCTGCGGCGGCCACCAAGACAGAATCGTCATGATTTTTATAAAGAGTTATTTTGATTTTTATACCGGGATTGTCACATGCATAACCTCTTTGGTTAGTGCAATTATTTGATCTTTGAGAACTTGGGTACCATTTATTATTTTATAAATTCGCCTACTGCAGTAAATAATCAATTATTTTCACCAATTTGTCCCTCAGGACAACTGTGTTTTCCTTATAAACTTCAAGTCCTGGATTGCCGGCATTTCTTTTATGCCTTGTCGAATATTGTCCTAAGTCAATAACTTCCTCAAAAATCTGGTTGCTGGAAAATTTTTCTACGCTACCATTTTTCTGTCCTAAGATGAAACCGAGCGCGACTAGTCTTTTCTTGCAAATTTATATAGCGCTTCACATTTATTTTTATATGTTCTCTTTGTGACTTTTCTTTATTGTTATTATTATTATTTCTTTTTTTTGGTTGTAAAGTGTCTGTATTTTTTTTTTTCATTAGGTTTTGCTTACTTCCACTTTCCTAGAATTTTCTATTGCTTCATGACTATGTTTGTCAGGAGCATTCACAGGAATTATGCAAGTGTTTTATTTGCTATTGATTTTAAGCAGAACTCTCGAAGTTGCGTTCGCTGTCGATTTTTACATTTTGAAATTTATGTGAAGTATTTATTGCTCTTCCTAGGTTTTGAGTTTGGAAATTTGGGTAGAAAAAATTTTAGACGCGCTGTTGCACGTTATTCATTTGCCTATATCTGATTTTCATATATTTTCGTAGTATTGTTGCCATTGCAATGATCAATAGCCCGACTACGCAAATCATTGCGCCTAGCAAAACATCTGGAATTTTTGGGGTGATTTTTGTTTCTACCTCGGCTGGTGGTTCATATTTTGCTATCCTGTTCTCTGACGTTTCAGAGTTTCCTTTTCCCTCCTCGTACCCAGCTATGGCTATCATAATGCCTTGGGCTATTTTTGTCCACCAAGCCATGTTCAAATTTTCCTATAATTATTTTTCTGCTTTTGTGAGAAATGAACTGAATTTAAGTTTTAATAAAATTTTTCGATTTTATTCTTTCATCCTATATTTAGTTAATTGATATTTTAACAATTTACTTCTAAAATTGTAATTTTTGTTTTACTTTTATAATTGTTCATTTCTGATTTAGGTATTTTAAATTTTTCCTTAAAAAAATTTTTCTAATTTTTATTTTCTTTTGTTTAATTAATTTTACAAATTAACTAATATTTTTCTTTAGATTTTAGAAATAGTAATTTTTCTTTTTTTTCAAAATTTTAACAAAGTAGATTTCTATGTATTGTGTTTAATTTTTCAAGCAAAAAAAATTCTTTAAAATTTAGTACATTTTGATTTTCTTGTAGAAGAGAAAAAAAAATTTTGTGAAACATAAGTGTTTTATTTTTTTTTTTTTTTAAATCCCTAAGCAAAAACTTTCGTTTTTGCTCATAGTTTAGCGTACATAAAGGCCGCTCAATTGATTCTAAAAATTTAAATAATTTAAATAATTTAAATATACCTAATATACATAACATTCGCTGCCAGTCGTATTATCCATTATGTCCTGTTGGTTTGCTACTCTGCATTCATTTAGTGTCCAGCCACATATTATGATTATTCCACTCCATTTATGCGTTTAATTTATTATTGAGCTTCCATTATTTTGCTTCAAACAAACGTTCATAACAAGTTACGTTGGGTTGATCTAGCTTGCGATGTAATTATTGCTCCTTTTCCTCTGTGCAGGATTTTTATCCAACATGATCTCAAAAAAAAAAATGTTCTCTATGTTTTAAACTTGGCAGGACCTTTCAGATTTTTAGCCAAATCTGTCAGGATGTTTTCCTCCAGCAAGATCTAGCTAATTTTGCTTAAGAGCAAATTTTCAGCTAATTTAAGATCAGGCTGGCAGGATCGCCATGAAAAGTAAAAAAGTAAAAAGAAGCGTTGTCTTTGGTTGTCAGATCAATATTCACTTTATTACAAAAATTCTTTCCTTTTTTATAGCTAATTACTTAACCTACACATTTACAAATATCCTAATACTAACAACTAAAAATAAGTACATTTGTATTACAGAGTATATATGTGAATTTGTATTGTTATGCATATATGTAGATTTGTATTAATATGCATATATGCAGTATATGTAGATTTGTGTTATTATGCATATATGTAGATTTGTATTGCTATGCATATATTTATATTTGTATTACTATGCATGCATGTAGATTTGTATTAATATGCATATATGTAGATTTGTATTATTGTGCATATATGTATATTTGCACTACGATGCATGCATGTAGATTTGTATGCAGAGTCAACAGATCGATATTCATGTGGCTTGGGAATATTTGGTTAATTCATATCCTTGGTTGTATGTAAGTAATAAGCAGAATTTTTTAGCTGTGAACGGACAAAGGTTTCATATTCGGCATTCCATTGATGTTAGCTAACCGCTGGGTTAGTTCAATAATTTATGTTGTATAATATTGTAATATGATTGTTACTAAGAAGTATTTAGCATAGAAGTTTATGATGCGTAATGCCGTAAATGTATTGCATAGGTGGGCATGACACATAATGCTACAATACCCATATCGTACAAACACATTCTGGAGTTACCTCTGGTCGACCTTTATGGCGATATCTCGAAAAGGCGTCCACCTATAGAACTAAGGCCCACTCCCTTTTAAAATACTCATTAGCACCTTTCATTTGATACCCATATCGTACAAACACATTCTAGAGTCACACCTGGTCCACTTTTATGGCGATATCTCGAAAAGGTGTCCACCTATAGAACTAAGGCCCACTCCGTTTTAAAATACTCATTAACACCTTTCGTTTGATACCCATATCGTACAAACACATTCTAGAGTCACCTCTGGTCCACCTTTATGGTGATATATCGAAAAGGCTTCCACCTATAGAACTAAGGCCCACTCCCTTTTAAAATACTCATTAACACCTTTCATTTGATACCCATATCGTACAAACGCATTCTAGTGTCACCCCTGGTCCACCTTTATGGCGATATCTCGAAAAGGCGTCCACCTATAGAACTAAGGATTACTCCCTTTTAAAATGCTCTTTAATACCTTCCATTTGATACCCATGTCATACAAACACATTCCAGGGTTACACTAGGTTCATTTTCTTACATGGTGATTTTCCCTTTTTTTGTCTCCAAGGCCCTCAGCTGAGTATGTAATGCTCGGTTACACCCGAACTTAGCCTTACTTACTTACTATTTTCAACTTAATGTACTTGCGAGATTTTTTTTATTTGTTAATTTCACAAAAATTTTTTTCACGTCCGCGCGACCGAAGTAAAAATCGAAATCTAAAAGAAAACCTAATTATCAAAAAGATCAAGACCTAAAGCTGTTCTTGATTTTTGTTATTCGGTCAATGCCCTAGTAACTGAATACCCTACATGTAATGTTGTTGTATATTTTTCTCCACTTTTAGCTTAATACGCCGTCGTTTGTACCAAACCCGGTTTACAAAAGCGAGGTGAGTTCACGCTAATATAATAACATATACATACCACAGGTACATATATTTATTTTTCTTGATGACTAATCGTACACACGTATGTACATATTTAAAAGAATTTGAATTCGTATGCATAGGTTTTGTTCAAGGAATATTAAGCAGGATCAGAATTTTTGAAAGTTAGTTCATAGAATCAAGTTTAGTAATGATAAATTACTTTCTTTACTTTTGAAATAAAGTAATTGGTAATAACTTTATAACTTTTGTGGTAAACTGTCAATTGATGATCATTGGAAGAATTGAATTTTGTTATTTGGATTATATCTCTAAGTTAGAAAATCTTTTTTGATATTTAAAATTTTACGTGAATTATAATTAATAAAGAATTTTGTATAATTTTATGAAACTATCCTGATACGATATTTGTATGGCTTGAAGTTTCTTTTAGTCGGAACATAATAGATATGTCAGGCTAAACCTACTTCTTTGTTGGTGCAGGTGTTGGCCGTTGTGGCAAGTTGCAATGTGGGTTGGGACAGTTGAATGGGGTGAGGGACATGGACTGAGGACTTAGTGACGGACGGTTGTCAGGAAATAGAGAACTCCACTTGGTTGACGGAGCCATAGTGGAGTTCAAGGCTGTTCACTTCTTGTGAACAGAAGGGGTGGGCAGGCTCCAACCTGACACGAACAGTCTTTTTCTCCCGCTTTTGGCCTATCATCTTTGTTTTTTTGTTTAACTATCTAGGCATGAAATTTCTTTGCTATATAACTGTGGGAAGGAGACGTGGCAAGAACAGCGCCCCAAAGCCACGAGCCTCAGCCGGGCTACAACCATGCCAAGTCGCCACTCCTCCTATCCCAGAACAAGCAGTTATAAAACAAAGTCCTCTTCCAGTCGGCTATGTTTGGTTTGTTGAAGAGTTTTGTTGCTCTTAATCTGAGCTTGCTTAGCTCTGTGTTCCACCACGTAGTCCTCGGCTTTGTCCGGGGTCTGGTAAGGGGACAACAGAGTTCAAAAGTGGATTGTCAATATCGTTGTCAGTCGATTAACGCCCTGTCTATATTATTAGCTCCCCGTCTGACTTCCATTTCAATCGATGCCAAATTGTGCGATACTACTTCAGAATATTTATTCCAGTCTGCTTTTCTTGGATTCCTATATGGCCGGGGAACTTCTTCAAGATCGATGTTGAAGAGTATCCTACTGTGGTGGTCCGAGAAGGAGCATGTGTCTGACACCCTCCTGTCATCGATTCTTACTGTGTGAGAGTCTGTGGCCTGGGTGATATCTATGAATTCCTCTCTAATTCTATTCCTAAACGTTGGCTGGTTGCCTTTGTTGTATACAATTAGGTTAGTAGTAAGTAAGTAATCAAAAATGGACTCACCTAATGCATTTGTGTCGCTACTCTCCCATAGCTCATGATGTCCGTTGGCGTCGCAGTCTATGACAAGGTCCATCTCATCTGTTTCCACGAACTCCACGAGTATTCGGACAGGTGTTTGTGGTGACGTGTACCCCTCGTACGGGAAGTATGCGGACGATAGCAGCAGCTTGCGCCCCTGCTTTTGTTCGCACACTACAGTGGCGCGGTCTCCGTTGCAGTGCTGTGTAGAGATAAATAGATTCAACTTTTTCTTAGCTACAATGTATGCTCTAATTTTACCCTCTTTTGGTGCATGTAGACAGTACCCCTCCAGCCCTAATCCGCAAACCCTGCCCCTAACCAACCAGGGTTCTTGGAGTAGAGCTATTGACACCCCGTTTTCTGCAATGAACTTCGTTAGGTGGAGCGAGGCGGAAGCTGAGTGGTGCAAATTAATCTGCACCACCGCGAGATTCTCCCTTTGCGAAATCTGGAACGTAACCGGCACAAAAACTTTAAGGTAGCCCAGCCAAAACCAAGCCCATTAAGCTTCTTTATGGCTTGCAGCGACGTTTGATCAATTGCGATCAGTAGGTCGATGCCCGCCCTTGTCTTGGACGGAGTCATAGAGACCACCTGCCACTGGTCTGCCCTTTAGCTCCTTGTTCTGCTTGCCTAGTAGTTTCAGTATTGACTCCGTTGCCATTACTGGAGGTGGCGACCACACTGAGACCACCGGACGAAGCGGTAAACTGGAGCGAGGGATCACCTCCAACTGTACTCCCGGCCAAAGAGCGCCCAAGCCGCGGACTACCTTCGTTAAGAAATCCAGATATTTCTTGTTGCACCAGCCGATGACCTTGACGCCCTTCTGCCAGCCCGCTTCGTCGAAGGATATCTTCACCTTGTGCACTAAGGAGATTTAATTATTCGATATATTTTTTATGCTAATTTGTATGCTGATTTTTAAGACAAATTAAATAAGTAACCAAATTTATACTCAGCTGAGCAGAGCTCCCAGAGTATATTAATTTTGTTCGCATAACGGTACCCCGCAATGGCATAAAATAATCGAGATAGATATAGACTTCTATATATCAAAATAATCTGGGCGAAAAAAGAAATTCATTTAGCCATATCCGTCCGTTCGTCCGTCCATCCGTCCGTCCGTCCTTCTGTCTGTTAACACGATAACTTGGGTAAATTTTGAGGTATCTTGATGAAATTCGGTACATAGCTTCCTGGGCACTCATCTCAGATCGCTATTTAAAACGAACAAAATCGGATTACAACCATGCCCACTTTTTCGATATCGAAAATTTCGAAAAACCAAAAAGTGCGACAATTCATTATCAAAGACGGATAAAGCGATGACTCTTGGTAGGTGGGTTGATCATATGAAGCAAAATAGAAAACTAGTAAAATTTTAGACAATGGGTGTGGCACCACCCACTTTTAAACGAAGGTATTTTAAAAGTTATGCAAGCTGTAATTTGGCAGTTGTTGAAGATATCATAATGAAATTTGGCAGGAAGGTTCCTCCTATTACTATATGCGTTCTAAATAAAATTTAGTAAAATCGGATGCCGAACACGCCCACTTAAAAAAAAAATTTAAGTCAAATTTTAACAAAAAATTGGATATCTTTACAGTATATAAGTAAATTATGTCAACATTCAACTCCAATTATGATATTATGCAACAAAATACAAAAAAAAAATAAAATATCAAAATGGGCGTGGCTCCGCCTCTTTTTCATTTGATTCGCCTAGAATACTTTTAATGCCATAAGGCGAACAAAAATTCACAAATCCTTGTGAAATTCGGTAAGGGCATAGCTTCTATGACAGTAACTGTTTTCTGCGAAAATGGGTGAAATCGGTTAAAGCCACGCCGAGTTTTTATACGAAGTCGACCGTCTGTCCTTCCGCTCGGCTGTTAACACGATAACTTGAGCAAAACTCGGTACATCTTTACTAAACTTAGTTCACGTACTTATCTGAACTCACTTTATTTTGGTGTTAAAAATGGGCGACATCAAACTATGACGCCCACTTTTTCGATATCTAAAATTTCAAAAAATAATAAAAAATGCAATAATTCTATAGCAAATACGAAAAAAGGGATGAAGCATGGTGATTGGATTGGCCTTTTGACGCAAAATATTACTTTAGAAAAAACCCGATATCTCGAAAAGGCGTACACCTATAGAACTAAGGCCTGATCCCTTTTAAAAGACTCTTTAATACCTTTCATTTGATACCCATGTCATAAAAACACATTCCAGGGTTACCCTAGGTTCATTTTCCTACATGGTGATTTTCCCTTATTTGACAAAGGTTGAAGGAAAATCGTTCCAAAAAACGTCACCCTTGGTCTACAATTTGGTCGATATTTCCCAAACGTACGTGATACGGAATTAATACCACTTATAATACGAAACCAACGCAGCTAAGCTCTCAGCTGAGTATGTAATGTACCCGAACTTAGCCTTCCTTACTTGTTAATGTTTTTTTATGGCAGCCCTAAAGGAGTTATTTTAGAAAGAACAGTTGGTCTTCACGAATTTTATTATTCAAATATGTACGTAAGTTGTTTAAGCAGTGCTAATTATTTATTTTATTATATTCAGGGTGCTTTGCACACATAGTATATTAACTTTGATTGGATAACGGTTGGTTGTACAGGTATAAAGGAATCGAGATGGATATAGACTTCCATATATCAAAATCATCAGCATCGAAAAAAATTTGATTGAGGCATGTCCGTCCGTCCGTCCGTTAATACGATAACTTAAGTAAATATTGGTATATCTTCACCAAATTTGGTACAAGAGCTTATCTGGACCCAGAATAGATTGGTATTGAAAATGAGCGAAATCGGACGACAACCACGCCCACTTTTTATATATACATATAACATTTTCGAAAAGACAAAAAACCTGATTATTTAGTAAATAATACACCTAGAATGTTGAAATTTGACATGTGGACTGATATTGAGACTCTGGATAAAAATTAAAAAGAAACTTTTAAAATGGGCGGTTCACCGCCCACTAGTGATAAAATCAATTTTACAAATATTATTAATCATAAATCAAAAATCGTTAAACCTATCGTAACAAAGTTCGGCAGAGAGGTTAGCTTTACTATAAAGAATTCTTTGAAGAAAAATTAACGAAATCGGTTAAGGACCACGCCCACTTTTATATAAAAGATTTTTAAAAGGGTTGTGGACGAATAAAATAAGCTATATCTTTGAAAAAAAGAGCTTTATGTAAATGCTATTTCGTTTCCCTAGTGGATTTATAACAATAAATAAGAAAAACTTCAAATTTAAAAAAATGGGCGTGGCACCGCCCCTTTTGCGACTAAGCAATTTTCTATGTTACGGGAGCCATAACTCAAAGAAATATTAACGGATCGTAACAAAATTGGAAAAAGTGTTTCCTATAGCAGGAAATATTTCTAGAAAAGATGGACGAGGTTGGTTAAAGACCACGCCCACTTTTATATAAAAGATTTTTAAAATGGTTGTAGACGGAAATAATAAGCTATATCTTAGCGAAAAAGAGCTTAATATCAATAGAATTTTACTTTCTAGATTGCATTATAACATTAAATTGGGAATACTAAAATTTTTGAAAATGGTTGTGGCACCGCCCATTTTATGACTAAGCAATTTTCTATGCTTCTGGAGCCATAACTCGAAGAAAAATTAACATATCGTAATGAAATTGTGTACACAAATTTCCCCTATAGCAGAAAATATTTCTAGTAAAAATGGACGGGATGGGTTAATGACCACGACAACTCAGATATCAAACAAGTTCGTAGTCTAGAATAATAACCTATAACTTAGCAAAAAATAGTTTTGAATCAATGATATTTCACTTATCAAGCTTTATTGTAAAAGGAAATGGGGAGACATTTTTTTAGAGGGCGGTGCCACGTGTTATGTAGAAAAGTAATTTATTTGAAATGAAATGTGCAATTGAAGCTAACGCTGAGTATATAATGTTCGGTTGCACCCGAACTTAGACACCTTTACTTGTTTTATTTAAAATCAAAACAAAAGTGAGCTTTTTTATCAATATTTTTTTTTTCAATGTTATTGCAAAGATAAGTATAATACAGTGAGATTTTCTATATTATTTTTTATAATTTTCCGGTGAAATTCTTTGAAAGGACAAATAAAAGAAAAGAAAGGGAACTAAAAGAGAGGAAAGGAACGGAAAGGAAAGGGGAAAAAAGGACAGTAAAGGCAAGGAAAGGAAATAAAAGGAGAGGAAATTACAGGGTGGAAAGGAAGGGAGAAGACAGGACCTGACAGCGAACGAAAGGACAGGAAATGAAAGAAAAGGAAAGGAAACGAAAAAAGGAAATGATAGGAGAAAAGAGGATAAGAAAGGAGAAGGAAGGAAAGGATAGGAAAGGAAAGGATAGGAGAGGAAATTAAAAGAAAGGAAGGAAGGGAAAGAAGAAAAAAAGGACAGGAAGGGAAGGAAAGGGAAGGAAAAGAAAAGGAAAGGAAAGGAAAAAAACAAAAAGAAAGGGAAAGGGAAAAGAAAGGAAAGGAGAGGAAATGAAAACAATTAATTAAGATATTTTTTCCTTAACTTTCATCCATGCAGTTTAATATTTTAATAATAATTTTTTGTTACGACTTAAATAAGTTTTTGAACTGAGCTTTTCATAATAAGGTTTGATTGAGTGTTCAACTTTGACTGGTTGTGGTGCTGGAGAAAACGTCTTGATTTTAAGAAATATGTTTTGCCGTAAAAATAAATAAGGCTCAAGGACAAACACTTAAGGTAGCCGGTTTGGACCTAAGAGCTCTATGTCTCACACATGGGCACTTATATGTAGCTCTATCCCGTGTAACAAACACATATAATTTATGTGTTTTGGCTCCTGATAGGAAAGCTGCAAACATAAAATACAATGAAATTTTATAAGAAAGAAAATAAAAACTAACTAAATATGAACAGTTAAAATGTATGGATATATATTTAACTTCGCTTTGGATTTATTTTTTTATGAATTATCTTTATTTTTTAATTGAACCATTAATTCAAAATGCAACAACAAATTACTATTTTTAAACAATGCAACCTGTGTGAAACAAGGTCCGGGTTGCTAGTCTATATATGTATAAAAGAAGGTGGTGTTAGTTACACTGTTTTTAACTCAAAAACGGATGAACTGATTTGGATGAAAATTGGTGGGGAGGTAGCTTAGAGCTAGGAGACGGACATAGTGAACTTTTTACCCCGTTCTGGCTAGGGTCTTGAGATCAAAACGTGGACCTGGTTAATCCTGGGATGTGTTGCACGCACTTTGGCGGAAAATTCATTTATAATATGTGCCCGTTCTTTGATTTAAGTAGTTAACGGCATAATTTTGGGAAGCATTCGTCACTGTAAAAGTTTGTCACGGGCCACCGTACTGTCTTAAATAGACCTCACATATATTTCATCACGGTCTAATTATTTTAAAATAATTGGTAAGGAAGAATTTAAAAAAATATGGTACTGAACTTTGCAACTTCAGTTTTTATTTAGAGACATAGTCCTAAATAATAGCTTTCCTGTAAAATTTTAAAATTTAGATACCATGAATGGACCAAATATGAAGTAATGCTTCTAAACGTTACCTACCCTTCGAAAGTCTCCATAATTCCTTGGATGAAAAAACGCCAGTAGCCAATATTGTATCATTGCATACCACTCCATTGTAAGAGTTATGGCTCGAACCTATACAAATGAAGAAAATTGCAGTTTATAATTTTATAATTTATATAAAAGGCACGGGAAGGGGTGGGGGAGTGGGTTTGGCGTAGTTACAAAATAATAACAACCTATTCATTCGGATTTTAATAAAATAAATAAGTAAATGTTAATTTGATACTTCAATTAATATTCAGAGATAGACAGAATAACTCAGTCCCTCTGAGCCTCCAATTGCATTAAACTTTCGCATCAAAAATGTAAGAACACATCGAATGCCTAATATAAAGCCACAATATTTTTTGAAGGATTTTTTATTACTACTGTTAACTATTTATCAATTTCATATTCTCTACTACTTCGCAGGCATGAAGCTTTGAAATAAAGTATCTTAAATCCTATTTTTGCTAGAATAGGGGATTGGGTTGTCTAAAATAAATGTCAGCATTCGATGTTGAAACTTACGGATGCATTATAATCTAGCCATCAAGGGGACTGTATTTATCGAATTTCTCCAAAACATTCTACAAGGTATCTCACAGCTTATTGCTACGAAAGTTATCTTCGCTTGGATTTCACTCCACGTTCTTCAATGTGTTGTGTTCCTACCTATTGAATAGGTGCTGTATGATATCAATCGAAGGTGTATCATCCAAGCTTTTTACTGCCACCTCTGGCGTACTCCAAGGGAGTATCCTCTTCTTTTCATTTTTTTTATTAATGATATTGGCAGTTGTTTCAACTCGTCAGAGATCTTACTCTATGGTGAAGACCTGAAAGTCTACTCAATTAAAACTTTTGAAGATGTATAGTGTCTACTAGGAGCCATAAATAGAAGAACACTCTGGTGAGTGATAATCAAGTGCTATCATATTACTTTCGCAAAACTCCAAAATACCTTACCAACGACTTACAATATCTCATGTGCTCCTCTTCAATCAAGGACCTTGGGATCATCTTCAACTCCTCGTTCTGGTTCAGAACCATATTAATTACATTATCTCTAGTGCGTATGCCTCTCTCGGTTTCTTAAGGTGTAACAGCATCAATTTTTCAGATCCATATACCCTGAAATTGCGTTATTCGTCGTTTGTACGCCCTCAAACTTTAATATGCGGCCTTAATTTGGAGGGCGTACAATCCGTCCGTCCATAAACACGATAACTTGAGTAATTTTGAGGAATCTCGATGAAATTTGGTGTGTAGGTTCCTGGGCACTCATCTCAGATTGCTGTTTAAAATTAACGAAATCAGATTATAACCACGCCCACTTTTTCTATATCGAAAATTTCGAAAAACCGAAAAATGCGATAATTCATTACCAAAGACGGATAGAGCGATCAAACTTGGTAGGTGGGTTGACCTTATGACGCAGAATAGAAAATTAGTAAAATTTTGGGCAAGAGGCGTGGCACCACCCACATTTAAAAGAAGGTAATTTAAAAGTTTTGCAAGCTGTAATTTGGCATTAGTTAAAGATATCATGATGAAATTTGGCAGGAACGGTACTCCTATTACTATATGTGTGACAAATAAAAATTAGCAAAATCGGATGACGAACACGCCCACTTTAAAAAAAAAAATTTTAAGCCAAATTTTAACAAAAGATTTAATATTTTTACAGTATATAAGTAAATTATGCCAAAATTCAACTCCAGTAATGATATGGTGCAACAAAATACCAAAAATAAAAAAAGGACGTGTGGCACTCGGGGACTGCCGCGGTAAAGCTATTGCATATTGTGAAATTATGCAACATTTGTTTTCGTTGATATTAATTCAATTTTTGTCTTTGATATTGATTCAAGTTAACCTTTTTAAGCGTGGTGACCGATAAGAAAACAAATTTTTTACTTTTATTGAATAAATGAGAAGTTAATATTTAACTTTCACTTTAACTTTAACTTTATTTTTAACTTTAACTTTCACTTTAACTTTAACTTAAACTTTAACTTTTTTTTAACTTTAACTTTAACATCCACTTTAACTTCAACTTTAACTTTAGCTTTAACTTTAACTTTAACTTTAACTTCAACTTTAAATTTAACTTTAACTTTAACCTTAACTATAACGTTAACTTTAATTTTGACTTTAACTTTCACTTTAACTTTAACTTTAACTTTAACTTTAACTTTAACTTTAACTTTAACCTTAACTTTATCTTTAACTTTAACTTTAACTTTAACTTTAGTGTAACTTTAACTTTAACTTTAACTTTAACCTTATCTCTAATTTTAACTTTAACTTTAATTTTAACTTTAACTTTAACTTTAACTTTGACTTTAACTTTAACTTTAACTTTAACCTTAACATTCACTTTAACTTTAACTTTAACTTTAACTTTAACTTTAACTTTAATTTCTACTTTTACTTTAACTTTAACTTTAACTTTAACTTTAACTCTAACTTTAACTTTAACTTAAATTTATTTTTAACTTTAACTTTCGCTTTAACTTTAACATTCACTTTCCCCACCATATGGAAGACAGCACGACTAGTTCTCATTCCAAAATGGAAAGGAGATCCCAACTCTCCATCATCCTACCGTCCCCTATGTATGTTGGACACAGCAGGGAAATTGATGGAGAGTCTCCTTAAGCAACGCCTCACCAGAGCGTTACAGGACGCCGGAGGACTGTCGCCCAGACAGCATGGTTTTCGGAGGTGGCACTCCACAATCGATGCCATAGCAGAAGTTGTAGACGCAGTCAAGAAAGCCGAGACAGCGTGCCACAGAGCAAGACCTATAGTGTTGCTGGTCACGCTGGACGTCAAAAACGCTTTTAACTCAGCTAGGTGGGAGGACATGCTTGAGGCACTAGAAAGCACTTTCAAAGTACCGCAATATTTGTTAGAAATTTTAAGGGACTACCTAAGAGAGAGGTACTTAATATATGAAAGTACTCACGGTCAAAAAAAGGTAAAAATAACAGGTGGAGCAGCCCAGGGTTCGGTACTAGGTCCCGATCTCTGGAATATAACTTACGACAGTCTTCTTCGATTAGACATGCCAGAAAGCACCTTCCTCGTTGCATTTACAGACGACGTGGCAGCTGTGATAACAGCACCAAGCTGCGAGCTGGCACAGCTAAAATTAAACCAGGTCATGCGTAATGTAAATAGGTGGATGGCTGAGCACGGTCTCCAGTTAGCAACAGCCAAAACGGAGATCGTCATCCTCACAAAGAGACGTATTCCCACTACCAGGAACATGATGGTTGGGGACCAGCCAATAGAAACACTCGCTTCAACGAAATATCTGGGAGTGAGGTTAGACAGCAAACTCAACTTCTCGGATCACATACGAGGGGCCTGCGAAAGAGCTGCGCGCATAATAGCGTAGTTGAGTAGATTAATGGCAAACACAGGTGGCCCAAAGCCATGCACAAGGAAGTTGCTTGCATCAGCCTCGAATTCTATACTCTTATATGGTGCAGAAATCTGGGCGGACGCAATGAAATACCGGAAGAACCGAGTCGCCCTCACCTCGGTCCAACGCAGAGGGGCGCTGCGAATATCTTCGGCTTACCGCACGGTATCAGCTGAAGCTGTCCTGGTCGTTGCGGGAACCATACCGATATATCTTCTCGTTGAGGAAAGAAAAACAATATATGACAACGGATCGCAAGCAAGTAGGGCTGCTGTTGCCATGCAGGCGCGTGAAGAATCGATCCGATGTTGGCAAGATCAGTGGAGCAACAGCATCGTAGGAAAGTGGACTAGGAAACTAATCCCTGAACTGAATCCATGGTTGAAGCGACCGCACGGAGAGGTAGACTTTTACCTGACCCAGTTTCTAACGGGACATGGTTACTTCCGCAAATACCTACACAGAATGGGTAAAGTTGATAGCCCGAGCTGCCTGTACTGTGGGGAAATAGACGATGTACGCCACACCTTCTTCGAATGCAGGCACTTCTCCCATCAGCGAAGGAGGGTAGAAGAGGTACTTGGCGACCTATCCCCGGGCAGTGTCATTAATAACATGACCTGTCGAAGAGACAAATGGGATACGGTCAGCACATATGTGAGACATATACTTACCAGTAAACGAGAAGACGGATGCCTAGCCCATTAGCGTGAGAGTAGCCATAGAGCTCACGTAGCGCGCACCTGCACCCGAAGTAATGCTAAACGCGGTCCCAGGTACGGGGATTTGCGCGGGCCGTGGGAGGTTAGGTTTTAGTGGGTAGGCCTTCATGGAAGAAGGGAGTCCTACACTCGGAGAGTCTCGCAGTGAGGCTTAAATATCCCGGTCAGTGCATAAAGCATTTCCTCCTTCCACGAAACACAAAAAAAAAAAAAAAAAAATAAATAAAAACATTCACTTTAACTTTAACTTTAACGTTAACTTTAACTTTAACTTTAAATTTTACTTCAACTTTAAATTTAACTTTAACCTTAACTTTAACTTTGACTTTAACTTTAACTTTAACTTTAACTTTAACTTTAAACTTAACTTTAACTTTAACTTTAACTTTAATTTTAAATTTAACTTTAACTTCCACTTTAACTTTAACTTTATTTTTAACTTTAAATTTAACTTTCGCTTTAACTTTAACATACACTTTAACTTTAACTTTAGCTTTAACTTTAACTTTTAACTTTAACTTTAACTTTTACTTTAACTTTAATTTTAACTTTAACTTTAACTTTAATTTTAACTTTAACTTTCACTTTAACTTCCACTTTAACTTTAACTTCCACTTTAACTTTAACTTTCGCTTTAACTTTAACATTCACTTTAACTTTAACTTTAACTTTATGTTTAACTTTAACTTTAACTTTAACTTTAACATTAACTTTAACTTTAACCTTAACTTTAACTTTAACTTTAACTTTAACCTTAACTTTAACTTTCACTTTAACTTTAACTTTAACTTTATTTTTAACTTTAACACTCACTTTAACTTTAACTTTATGATCCGGGGTGGGCGTGAACTTAGCACCTGCTAACAACCAACCTAATATAAACACACGCAAGTAATTTCTGTCAAAAATGTCTCATGCACATACAACTTGTGTGAGAGCAACTCAAATTGAATTTGCTGCGTGAAAACCTAACTCGATTTCCAATTTTTGTTCTGCGTGACATTTAAATTTGACGTTTGCACACATGCTTTACATTGTCGCAACGCATGCTTATTTGAGTTAGGGGAAAAAACGCCGGTTGTTTGCGTGCGCTAAAAAACGCAGTGCGGTTTTATTAGGTTGGCTTGTAAGCGACCATATGTGTATACGATAAGCGATAGCACAATGGCTACTTCGTGTAAATCAACGACAGCTCTTTTAGTTTGATTTCGATGGTCGTACGGTGAGGAAGTGTCGCACGCGCGCTTGAAACAGAGTACCAAAGATTGCGTGTGACACGTGTTCAACGTTCAAGCATTGAAATCAAACTAAATAAATAATTGATTTTGCTTTCGTGCTCGCTACGCGTTCGTGTTTACTAACACATTCTCAATTTGGTAACCTGCCCACCGCTGATTATGATAGAGATCCAATTTTATGTATTTGGCCTGTTGCTATTAATTACCTTAAATCTATAGCTGGAGACATTGGTGCTTTATCGGTAACCGTATCGGTAACCTTTTAACAGCTGATTCGACCAACCTTATGAGAATCAATGCAATCGATTATTGGTGCCGCTAAGGTCGTAACCGTATCGTAGCCAACCAATTGGGTTTTGGTCTACCGTAGTAACGATAAACAGCTGATTACGTTAGGGATACGGATACAGCGATACGACATACGGCACCAATGACTCCGGCTTATGGAATCAATTTAGGATGGACCTCACCAATTCCAAGATGGTCTCCACTCTTGACAATGTAGTGAATAAAAGGAGAAAAATGGCTAATGTTCAAGGACGTGGGTTTGCTTGGTTTCAAAATGCCCCTTTTATACTCAGATGTAGAAATTTCCAATTGTATAAATATGGGTATGTGCAGTGGTCTATGATACTGGTTTCAGCAACTTAGTGCTGGAAATTTACGAAAATGACCAGTTTTATTTGTAAAATAAAACTTAAAAAAAGGACGTGTGGCACTCGGGGATTGCCACGGTAAAGCTATTGCATATTATCAACTTATGCAATTATAATATTTATGCAACATTTTGTTTTCTTTGATATTAATACAAGTTTTGTCTTTGATATTAGTTCAAGTCAAAATTTTTAAGCGTGGTGACCGATAAGAAAACAAATGTTTTACTTTTATTGAATAAATGAGAAGTTAATATTGGTAAACAATTTTTATTATTATCTTACAAGATATGTACATACATAGGTTATTCAGTAACATTTATAATGGAAATTATAGGTTTATGGTAAGTGAAATAGGAAACATACGTTTGAGACTTGATATCCTCTAAATATCTTGAAAATACCGCGTCAATGGTGCTCACTTGTCAACCGCTCTGATTTTTTATCAGCGAAATTTATGTTGAAATCGCCGGGAGTGGAAATTTATTAGCGTTTGTACCAAGTATTTTTGCCCCTTCTACAGAGTACTCCAGTAAAGTGCGATGAATAAAATGCTCTACCTCGTCGTTGCTATCAAGACAATGTGTAGACCATTTCTAAGTTTGCATAAGCACGCACAAATATCTCCAACAAATGAGCACCTAAAATTAACATTGCTAACGTGTGCAATATTTATTTCAATATACGGAGTAATAATATTAGTAACGTTATTGTTATCTTGTTTGAATTGAACAATACATTTGAAATTAGGTATTTCAATCGGATTATCACGCATCATGCAAGTTTCGGTAAGAAGTAAGACATTTATTTGTTTCGTAACTTAATCTTGTAAATCGTATTTGTGACTATTTAGACTTTGGCAATTGCAAGTAATTATTGAAATGACATTTCTATTACTAATGACATCTAGGACACTTTGAGCTATCGTCTGAACACTATTTAAAGACAGTCTTTTGAATTCTTGCAACAAATATGCAGTCGATGCAGCTTGCTTTCGATTATGATAAAACTTAAATGCGGCATTATCGTTTTTTGTCGTGATATACAATTTTTCAATATTTGTCACCCGAGAGAGCGCAACATAAACGAGTTCCTGAGAATGTGCTTTACTATACTAATATACTATTTCGTCAAAAGTTCAACCTTGCGACTTATGTATAGTTAGAGCAAGAGATGAAACTAATGGAAAATGTTTGCGTTTGGCTAAACATTTTCTATCCGGTGTTAATGAAATATTTGCTGTTCGTAATTCAATGGGTGCCAGCTACAGCGCAGTAGTGAAGATAAATGTACACTAAAGACAACAACCAATATTCGCATAAATAGATCAAATATTATGCAATCAGCCTGTTGCTAGCACCGAAACTTTTGCTGTTATTAACATATGTTATTCCATGATTTTATGTACATATATCAGTTACGGTTCTTTTGATTCAGTCGCCACGCTCAAAGCCCGCGATAAAATCTATGCAATAGCTTAAAATCAAAGGGAACAACTATGTACGTAATTACTGTACTAAGTTCAACAGCAACAAAGGCAATTATTTACAGCGCGTGTGTGTTTGTTGGTGTGAACATCTAGCATGCAGGTCATCTGGCATCTGTTGGTTACCAGTGCCATCTACAGCGCAGTAGTGAAGATAAATGTACACCAAAGACAACAACCAATATTCGCATAAATAGATCCAATTTAAGTAATCAGCCTGTTGCTAGCACCGAAACTTTTGCTGTTATTAACAGATGGTTTTCCATGATTTTATGTACATATGTATATCAGTTACGGTTCTTTTGATTCAGTCGTCACGCTCAAAGCCCCCGATAAAATCTATGCAATAGCTTAAAATCAAAGGGAACAACTATGTACGTAATTAATGTACTAATTTCAACAGCAACAAAGGCAATTATGTACAGCGCGTGTGTGTTTGTTGGTGTGCATCATCTAGCATGCAGTTCATCTGGCATCGGGTGGTTACCAGTGCCATCTACAGCGCAGTAGTGAAGATAAATATACACCAAAACAACAACCAATATCCGCATAAATAGATCCAATTTTACGTAATCAGCCTGTTGCTAACACCGAAACTTTTTCGAACCTTTTTTGACAAATATCAGTTACGGTTTTTATTGATTTCGTCGCCAAGCCCGCGATAAAATCTATGCAATAGCTTAAAACAAATAACTTTTTGTACGATATTCCTTGCCTTTTTTCGTTGAAACGGTTGGATTGAAACCAAACATTGAACGCTCAATGTTTAGTTTCGATTGTTCAGTCTATGATCACAATATCTTACAGACTAGATACAAAAATTAATAAAATGTTTTAAAACAAAATATAACAGCCAACAAATATTTAAATAACAAATATAACAGTAAACATAAATAGAAGATAATGTCAAATTAAGAAATATTAATAGCTGACTTGAAGGAGTCTCTGGACAAAGAGAAATCAATATTTACAACCGTTATTTATTTTTTTATTTATTTTTATAGTTATATCTATGAACTGCATATACAATTTTTTTTTAAACCTATTGTCATTACATGATTTGATATCATTAGGTAGCTCCTTATAGCATTTTAATCCCTTATAGTACAAGCTACGTTTATCTGCTACGGTTTTATAAGCAGGTCGATTGAAGTTATTTTTGCTTCGAGTATTTACAGAATGCATATCTTTTACATATTTGATGTTACTCTTTAAGTACGCAGGCAAATTACCGTCTATTATAAATTTCATAGTAAAATATAAAAGTCGCTGTCTAAAGCTTAGGCAATTTAGAGCAGAGAGCATGGTTTTGATAGGTGTGTCATAGCGTTTTTTGGTATGAATCTCATAGCTCGATTCTGTTGCTTTTGTAGCTTGTATATCGGACTATCTCGCAATATGAAAAATATAGCCGGGCAGTAAATAAAATGTCGTTCGATTATTGATCTGTAAACCATTACCTTGTATTTCTTATTAAAATATTTGCAGGTTCTTTGTGTAAAATATATTTTTTTAGCTATTTTTCCTATTGAAATTGAGTTTATCATCTATTTCTATTCCCAAATATTTGTTGGTGTTGACTTTTTCGATTAGTTCGTGGTTAATATTTAAATTTTCCAGGTCGCTATTACGGAAATTTCGTCTGGGAATGACGATTAATTTGGTTTTGTTGACAATAAATTTAAGTCTGTTCACGCATAACCAATCATAAACACTATTTAGATCTACTTGCAACTTAGTATATATTTCAGTTATATTGTCTCCACTCAGCCTCAGTAGTGTATCATCCGCGAAGAATTGAATATCACATTACTTTATGGAGTTAGTTATATCATTGATATAAACGTTGAACATTATTGGTGCCAGCACCGATCCTTGCGGAAGGCCAACTGGTACCTCTCTTTTCTCCGATAAGGATTTTCCAACTATTGTTCTTTGATTTCTATTAATGAGGAAATCTTCAAACCATTTTGATTCATTACCAGCGACACCTAGGTTGGCTAGCTTATTAGTACCTTTTGGTCTATCGTCTCAAATGCACGTTTTAAAACTAAAAATACCGCTATTATATCTTTATTCCTACTTAAATCTTCTTTCCAGTTCGCTATAAAATTCAAAGCGCTTTTCTTTTGGAAACCAGATTGATGGTTTATAATAATTTCTCTATCTTCTAAGTATTTTACAAGCTGGTTTTTTACGACTGTTTCTAGAATTTTCTCGTCACTTTGTAACGTATTAATGGGTCAGATCTCATCCACTCTAATGGTATTTTTAACCTTTTCTATCGGCACTACTACGGAAGATTTCCATAAATTTGGAACTAAACCTGTTTCTAAGCTTTCATTAACAACTTGAGCGTAAAAAAACCCCTGTATCGGTTATGGAGGCTTTAATAACTTCGAAAAGGAGCTTTTTCCCTCCAATTTTGTTTTTGAACTTGCTAACTATTTGAAGTACGTCAGTTGTAGAAACTTTTTGCAACTTAAAAATATTGGTGCCATTTTCCACCCTTAGAATACTATTATAATTAACGGAGATAACCGGGATATGCAGGCTGATCTCCAATATACTGTCAATAAAGTAATCATTTAACGACTGCGCTATTTCACTTTCCAGATTATATAGTTGGTCGTTTATTATTAACTTCATAATGACATTATTTTCTTGAGCCATGCTAATGCAATTCTTTAAGTTTTTCCACATGGCCTTGCTATCACCAACATTACAATCGATTTTGTGTTCCATATACTTCGCTTTTTTAATCTTAATTAGCCGCTTATATTTACGTTTTATAGCGATATATTCATTCCATTCCCCAGTTGTTATAGCGACTCTGCAAAGATCTAGTTTATGCTCGTTCAAATTTGAAAGTTCAAAATCATACCACTTGTTCATAAGCTTAACACTGACTTCTTTAGAGTATGTCAGTGTGGCCATTGCATTAGACAGGGTATTATGTAGCAAGGTAGCTTTATTTTCGATACTCAAGTTTTCAAAGTCAGTGTAGTTTAACTGTCATAATTGGTTAATAAGACTGTCACATGTATAATTTTCCCAAGAAATTATCATTTTCGTAGTTCTCATTTGAAGTAATGTATCTAACTTGATTTTTAATTTAAACGCCATTATGAAATTCGTATGTAAAATCACCCCCTGATTTCGAAAATTGAGTTCATATTTGATTCTATGGTACCGTTTTTGAGATATTTGCAATTTACCGTATTCGAAAAAACCAAAAAGATGGCTCCCCTTAATTACGTATATCTCAAGCAATTGCAAATAAGTTTACAGAATCGGAAAGACGATAAAATTTGCTATAAATGCATCATACATTGTTTTTTGCTCAACCATATAGTTTTCGAGATATTAGCTCATCATTTCAGATTTTTGTTTTTTTTATGAAAAAATATGAAAAAAATTACTTTTGCGAGGGCAGCATTCCAAAACCACAACTTTTTTCCAAATATTTTTTATTTACGTAAAGCTCTGTCTAATTAGAAAAAAAAGATAAGCTATCATCGAAGAAAATCGATGCAAAACTACGTAAGTTATAAGCGATCAAATAAAAATACCCAGGTTGCGCAACTTCAATGTATGTATACATACATATTTTAAAGGTATAAAGTGCAAATGGGATATTATTCGGATAAACGAATAATACCATAACAATGAAAAAAAAAAAAAACAAAAAAAAAAAAAAATACCATAAAAACTATAACGTTAACTTTAATTTTGACTTTAACTTTCACTTTAACTTTAACTTTAACTTTAACTTTAACTTTAACCTTAACTTTATCTTTAACTTTAACTTTAACTTTAACTTTAACTTTAACTTTAGTGTAACTTTAACTTTAACTTTAACTTTAACTTTAACCTTATCTCTAATTTTAACTTTAACTTTAATTTTAACTTTAACTTTAACTTTAACTTTGACTTTAACTTTAACTTTAACTTTAACCTTAACATTCACTTTAACTTTAACTTTAACTTTAACTTTAACTTTAACTTTAACTTTAATTTCTACTTTTACTTTAACTTTAACTTTAACTCTAACTTTAACTTTAACTTAAATTTATTTTTAACTTTAACTTTCGCTTTAACTTTAACATTCACTTTCCCCACCATATGGAAGACAGCACGACTAGTTCTCATTCCAAAATGGAAAGGAGATCCCAACTCTCCATCATCCTACCGTCCCCTATGTATGTTGGACACAGCAGGGAAATTGATGGAGAGTCTCCTTAAGCAACGCCTCACCAGAGCGTTACAGGACGCCGGAGGACTGACAGCATGGTTTTCGGAGGGGGCACTCCACAATCGATGCCATAGCAGAAGTTGTAGACGCAGTCAAGAAAGCCGAGACAGCGTGCCACAGAGCAAGACCTATAGTGTTGCTGGTCACGCTGGACGTCAAAAACGCTTTTAACTCAGCTAGGTGGGAGGACATGCTTGAGGCACTAGAAAGCACTTTCAAAGTACCGCAATATTTGTTAGAAATTTTAAGGGACTACCTAAGAGAGAGGTACTTAATATATGAAAGTACTCACGGTCAAAAAAAGGTAAAAATAACAGGTGGAGCAGCCCAGGGTTCGGCACTAGGTCCCGATCTCTGGAATATAACTTACGACAGTCTTCTTCGATTAGACATGCCAGAAAGCACCTTCCTCGTTGCATTTGCAGACGACGTGGCAGCTGTGATAACAGCACCAAGCTGCGAGCTGGCACAGCTAAAATTAAACCAGGTCATGCGTAATGTAAATAGGTGGATGGCTGAGCACGGTCTCCAGTTAGCAACAGCCAAAACGGAGATCGTCATCCTCACAAAGAGACGTATTCCCACTACCAGGAACATGATGGTTGGGGACCAGCCAATAGAAACACTCGCTTCAACGAAATATCTGGGAGTGAGGTTAGACAGCAAACTCAACTTCTCGGATCACATACGAGGGGCCTGCGAAAGAGCTGCGCGCATAATAGCGCAGTTGAGTAGATTAATGGCAAACACAGGTGGCCCAAAGCCATGCACAAGGAAGTTGCTTGCATCAGCCTCGGATTCTATACTCTTATATGGTGCAGAAATCTGGGCGGACGCAATGAAATACCGGAAGAACCGAGTCGCCCTCACCTCGGTCCAACGCAGAGGGGCGCTGCGAATATCTTCGGCTTACGGCACGGTATCAGCTGAAGCTGTCCTGGTCATTGCGGGAACCATACCGATATATCTTCTCGTTGAGGAAAGAAAAACAATATATGACAACGGATCGCAAGCAAGTAGGGCTGCTGTTGCCATGCAGGCGCGTGAAGAATCGATCCGATGTTGGCAAGATCAGTGGAGCAACAGCATCGTAGCAACTTTAACTTTATGATCCGGGGTGGGCGTGAACTTAGCACCTGCTAACAACCAACCTAATATAAACACACGCAAGTAATTTCTGTCAAAAATGTCTCATGCACATACAACTTGTGTGAGAGCAACTCAAATTGAATTTGCTGCGTGAAAACCTAACTCGATTTCCAATTTTTGTTCTGTGTGACATTTAGATTTGACGTTTGCACACATGCTTTACATTGTCGCAACGCATGCTTATTTGAGTTAGGGGAAAAAACGCCGGTTGTTTGCGTGCGCTAAAAAAACGCAGTGCGGTTTTATTAGGTTGGTTTGTAAGCGACCATATGTGTATACGGTAAGCGATAGCACAATGGCTACTTCGTGTAAATCAACGACAGCTCTTTTAGTTTGATTTCGATGGTCGTACGGTGAGGAAGTGTCGCACGCGCGCTTGAAACAGAGTACCAAAGATTGCGTGTGACACGTGTTCAACGTTCAAGCATTGAAATCAAACTAAATAAATAATTGATTTTGCTTTCGTGCTCGCTACGCGTTCGTGTTTACTAACACATTCTCAATTTGGTAACCTGCCCACCGCTGATTATGATAGAGATCCAATTTTATGTATTTGGCCTGTTGCTATTAATTACCTTAAATCTATAGCTGGAGACATTGGTGCTTTATCGGTAACCGTATCGGTAACCTTTTAACAGCTGATTCGACCAACCTTATGAGAATCAATGCAATCGATTATTGGTGCCGCTAAGGTCGTAACCGTATCGTAGCCAACCAATTGGGTTTTGGTCTACCGTCGTAACGATAAACAGCTGATTACGTTAGGGATACGGATACAGCGATACGACATACGGCACCAATGACTCCGGCTTATGGAATCAATTTAGGATGGACCTCACCAATTCCAAGATGGTCTCCACTCTTGACAATGTAGTGAATAAAAGGAGAAAAATGGCTAATGTTCAAGGATGTGGGTTTGCTTGGTTTCAAAATGCACCTTTTTACTCAGATGTAGAAATTTCCAATTGTATAAATATGGGTATGTGCAGTGGTCTATGATACTGGTTTCAGCAACTTAGTGCTGGAAATTTACGAAAATGACCAGTTTTATTTGTAAAATAAAACTTAAAAAAAGGACGTGTGGCACTCGGGGATTGCCACGGTAAAGCTATTGCATATTATCAACTTATGCAATTATAATATTTATGCAACATTTTGTTTTCTTTGATATTAATACAAGTTTTGTCTTTGATATTAGTTCAAGTCAAAATTTTTAAGCGTGGTGACCGATAAGAAAACAAATGTTTTACTTTTATTGAATAAATGAGAAGTTAATATTGGTAAACAATTTTTATTATTATCTTACAAGATATGTACATACATAGGTTATTCAGTAACATTTATAATGGAAATTATAGGTTTATGGTAAGTGAAATAGGAAACATACGTTTGAGACTTGATATCCTCTAAATATCTTGAAAATACCGCGTCAATGGTGCTCACTTGTCAACCGCTCTGATTTTTTATCAGCGAAATTTATGTTGAAATCGCCGGGAGTGGAAATTTATTAGCGTTTGTACCAAGTATTTTTGCCCCTTCTACAGAGTACTCCAGTAAAGTGCGATGAATAAAATGCTCTACCTCGTCGTTGCTATCAAGACAATGTGTAGACCATTTCTAAGTTTGCATAAGCACGCACAAATATCTCCAACAAATGAGCACCTAAAATTAACATTGCTAACGTGTGCAATATTTATTTCAATATACGGAGTAATAATATTAGTAACGTTATTGTTATCTTGTTTGAATTGAACAATACATTTGAAATTAGGTATTTCAATCGGATTATCACGCATCATGCAAGTTTCGGTAAGAAGTAAGACATTTATTTGTCTCGTAACTTAATCTTGTAAATCGTATTTGTGACTATTTAGACTTTGGCAATTGCAAGTAATTATTGAAATTACATTTCTATTACTAATGACATCTAGGACACTTTGAGCTATCGTCTGAACACTATTTAAAGACAGTCTTTTGAATTCTTGCAACAAATATGCAGTCGATGCAGCTTGCTTTCGATTATGATAAAACTTAAATGCGGCATTATCGTTTTTTGTCGTGATATACAATTTTTCAATATTTGTCACCCGAGAGAGCGCAACATAAACGAGTTCCTGAGAATGTGCTTTACTATACTAATATACTATTTCGTCAAAAGTTCAACCTTGCGACTTATGTATAGTTAGAGCAAGAGATGAAACTAATGGAAAATGTTTGCGTTTGGCTAAACATTTTCTATCCGGTGTTAATGAAATATTTGCTGTTCGTAATTCAATGGGTGCCAGCTACAGCGCAGTAGTGAAGATAAATGTACACTAAAGACAACAACCAATATTCGCATAAATAGATCAAATATTATGCAATCAGCCTGTTGCTAACACCGAAACTTTTGCTGTTATTAACATATGTTATTCCATGATTTTATGTACATATATCAGTTACGGTTCTTTTGATTCAGTCGCCACGCTCAAAGCCCGCGATAAAATCTATGCAATAGCTTAAAATCAAAGGGAACAACTATGTACGTAATTACTGTACTAAGTTCAACAGCAACAAAGGCAATTATTTACAGCGCGTGTGTGTTTGTTGGTGTGAACATTTAGCATGCAGGTCATCTGGCATCTGTTGGTTACCAGTGCCATCTACAGCGCAGTAGTCAAGATAAATGTACACCAAAGACAACAACCAATATTCGCATAAATAGATCCAATTTAAGTAATCAGCCTGTTGCTAGCACCGAAACTTTTGCTGTTATTAACAGATGGTTTTCCATGATTTTATGTACATATGTATATCAGTTACGGTTCTTTTGATTCAGTCGTCACGCTCAAAGCCCGCGATAAAATCTATGCAATAGCTTAAAATCAAAGGGAACAACTATGTACGTAATTAATGTACTAATTTCAACAGCAACAAAGGCAATTATGTACAGCGCGTGTGTGTTTGTTGGTGTGCATCATCTAGCATGCAGTTCATCTGGCATCGGGTGAATACCAGTGCCATCTACAGCGCAGTAGTGAAGATAAATATACACCAAAACAACAACCAATATCCGCATAAATAGATCCAATTTTACGTAATCAGCCTGTTGCTAACACCGAAACTTTTTCGAACCTTTTTTGACAAATATCAGTTACGGTTTTTATTGATTTCGTCGCCAAGCCCGCGATAAAATCTATGCAATAGCTTAAAACAAATAACTTTTTGTACGATATTCCTTGCCTTTTTTCGTTGAAACGGTTGGATTGAAACCAAACATTGAACGCTCAATGTTTAGTTTCGATTGTTCAGTCTATGATCACAATATCTTACAGACTAGATACAAAAATTAATAAAATGTTTTAAAACAAAATATAACAGCCAACAAATATTTAAATAACAAATATAACAGTAAACATAAATAGAAGATAATGTCAAATTAAGAAATATTAATAGCTGACTTGAAGGAGTCTCTGGACAAAGAGAAATCAATATTTACAACCGTTATTTATTTTTTTATTTATTTTTATAGTTATATCTATGAACTGCATATACAATTTTTTTTTAAACCTATTGTCATTACATGATTTGATATCATTAGGTAGCTCCTTATAGCATTTTAATCCCTTATAGTACAAGCTACGTTTATCTGCTACGGTTTTATAAGCAGGTCGATTGAAGTTATTTTTGCTTCGAGTATTTACAGAATGCATATGTTTTACATATTTGATGTTACTCTTTAAGTACGCAGGCAAATTACCGTCTATTATAAATTTCATAGTAAAATATAAAAGTCGCTGTCTAAAGCTTAGGCAATTTAGAGCAGAGAGCATGTCTTTGATAGGTGTGTCATAGCGTTTTTTGGTATGAATCTCATAGCTCGATTCTGTTGCTTTTGTAGCTTGTATATCGGACTATCTCGCAATATGAAAAATATAGCCGGGCAGTAAATAAAATGTCGTTCGATTATTGATCTGTAAACCATTACCTTGTATTTCTTATTAAAATATTTGCAGGTTCTTTGTGTAAAATATATTTTTTTAGCTATTTTTCCTATTGAAATTGAGTTTATCATCTATTTCTATTCCCAAATATTTGTTGGTGTTGACTTTTTCGATTAGTTCGTGGTTAATATTTAAATTTTCCAGGTCGCTATTACGGAAATTTCGTCTGGGAATGACGATTAATTTGGTTTTGTTGACAATAAATTTAAGTCTGTTCACGCATAACCAATCATAAACACTATTTAGATCTACTTGCAACTTAGTATATATTTCAGTTATATTGTCTCCACTCAGCCTCAGTAGTGTATCATCCGCGAAGAATTGAATATCACATTACTTTATGGAGTTAGTTATATCATTGATATAAACGTTGAACATTATTGGTGCCAGCACCGATCCTTGCGGAAGGCCAACTGGTACCTCTCTTTTCTCCGATAAGGATTTTCCAACTATTGTTCTTTGATTTCTATTAATGAGGAAATCTTCAAACCATTTTGATTCATTACCAGCGACACCTAGGTTGGCTAGCTTATTAGTACCTTTTGGTCTATCGTCTCAAATGCACGTTTTAAATCTAAAAATACCGCTATTATATCTTTATTCCTACTTAAATCTTCTTTCCAGTTCGCTATAAAATTCAAAGCGCTTTTCTTTTGGAAACCAGATTGATGGTTTATAATAATTTCTCTATCTTCTAAGTATTTTACAAGCTGGTTTTTTACGACTGTTTCTAGAATTTTCTCGTCACTTTGTAACGTATTAATGGGTCAGATCTCATCCACTCTAATGGTATTTTTAACCTTTTCTATCGGCACTACTACGGAAGATTTCCATAAATTTGGAACTAAACCTGTTTCTAAGCTTTCATTAACAACTTGAGCGTAAAAAAACCCCTGTATCGGTTATGGAGGCTTTAATAACTTCGAAAAGGAGCTTTTTCCCTCCAATTTTGTTTTTGAACTTGCTAACTATTTGAAGTACGTCAGTTGTAGAAACTTTTTGCAACTTAAAAATATTGGTGCCATTTTCCACCCTTAGAATACTATTATAATTAACGGAGATAACCGGGATATGCAGGCTGATCTCCAATATACTGTCAATAAAGTAATCATTTAACGACTGCGCTATTTCACTTTCCAGATTATATAGTTGGTCGTTTATTATTAACTTCATAATGACATTATTTTCTTGAGCCATGCTAATGCAATTCTTTAAGTTTTTCCACATGGCCTTGCTATCACCAACATTACAATCGATTTTGTGTTCCATATACTTCGCTTTTTTAATCTTAATTAGCCGCTTATATTTACGTTTTATAGCGATATATTCATTCCATTCCCCAGTTGTTATAGCGACTCTGCAAAGATCTAGTTTATGCTCGTTCAAATTTGAAAGTTCAAAATCATACCACTTGTTCATAAGCTTAACACTGACTTCTTTAGAGTATGTCAGTGTGGCCATTGCATTAGACAGGGTATTATGTAGCAAGGTAGCTTTATTTTCGATACTCAAGTTTTCAAAGTCAGTGTAGTTTAACTGTCATAATTGGTTAATAAGACTGTCACATGTATAATTTTCCCAAGAAATTATCATTTTCGTAGTTCTCATTTGAAGTAATGTATCTAACTTGATTTTTAATTTAAACGCCATTATGAAATTCGTATGTAAAATCACCCCCTGATTTCGAAAATTGAGTTCATATTTGATTCTATGGTACCGTTTTTGAGATATTTGCAATTTACCGTATTCGAAAAAACCAAAAAGATGGCTCCCCTTAATTACGTATATCTCAAGCAATTGCAAATAAGTTTACAGAATCGGAAAGACGATAAAATTTGCTATAAATGCATCATACATTGTTTTTTGCTCAACCATATAGTTTTCGAGATATTAGCTCATCATTTCAGATTTTTGTTTTTTTTATGAAAAAATATGAAAAAAATTACTTTTGCGAGGGCAGCATTCCAAAACCACAACTTTTTTCCAAATATTTTTTATTTACGTAAAGCTCTGTCTAATTAGAAAAAAAAGATAAGCTATCATCGAAGAAAATCGATGCAAAACTACGTAAGTTATAAGCGATCAAATAAAAATACCCAGGTTGCGCAACTTCAATGTATGTATACATACATATATTAAAGGTATAAAGTGCAAATGGGATATTATTCGGATAAACGAATAATACCATAACAATGAAAAAAAAAAAACAAAAAAAAAAAAATACCATAAAAATGATAATACTTTTTCTTTAAATAAATCAAATAGTACTTTTAATACTCGAATTGTTTTATAGTAGGTAGAGTGGTTGAATCGAAAGGAAGAGTGGTTGGGTTCGAAAGCTGCTGTAGGCATGTAGTTATAAACATGTATTTCCGTCACTTATGGGTAAGTATGCAGGTAGATTTTCAAAATTATAAGACACAGACAATTTTTAAAGCCTACATCTAAAGCAGGTAGTATTTTCTTTTCCCGGCTTCGTATAAAAAGGAACCTTTCTGTCTATGAATAATATGAGTTAATGCGCCTTGAAACTTCATAACCTCTGCAAGGCTCGCCGGAGATAGTTCAGTTCATAAGTCAAATTTCAAAACCGTGATTTAGTAAAAAAAATAAAATGAGTAAAAGAACGCGAGAATTTGTTTGTAATAACGATCCAGATATGTTATGTTTCATGTATGGCCAATATACTATCATAAGGCGACGACGAGTTTCTCAGATCATATCAAAACTTTATACTCCAAGTATTTTGGCATTGAGCCTAAAAATGCTGAAAAAGCATGGACACCGAACACTTTGTGCACATCGTGTCGAGGAGAATTGATTCAGTCGGAATCCGGACCACAAATAAAATTTGATACACCAATGATATGGAGAGAACGTACTTGCCATTCAATAGAGTGTTATATTTGTCAAACAAAAGTACTTGGCGTTGGAAGATCAAGAAGAGTAACCTATGCCAGCGTACCTACAGTGACATTACCAGTACTACATTCAACGGCAGTTGCGGATCCAGTTCCATTGTCAACAGTAACATCTGAGTGCGGGGAATCAAGTTGTACTGAATTTCGCATGGGAAAGGAGAGAAACGTTCTATCACAATCACAACTTAATGATTGGATAAGAGATTTGGAACTATCCAAGGAAAAGGCCGAGATCCACAATTCTCGTATGCAACAATTTAAATTTGTATCATCCGATGTTAAGGTGATATATTGTAGAACTCGTCACGAACCATTTTCCAAACACTATACCAAGAAAGACAGCTACTGCGACGATTGGTTTATTCAAAGAGTTTGGTCAAACATATGATTAAAAAGAGTGGCGATTGTTCATAGACGCCCCCCGCGTGGTAGCACAACGGGCCACAACGGCCTACGGGAGTCCCCGCTCGGACAGCGGAGGCAGCCAATCTAACCTAACTAACCTAATTGCCCGTATCGCTTTAAATGTAAGAAAACATTTATTTCAAGCAATTTTTAATTTTATAATTTATTTAATAATTTGGGAAAATTTAAAAAACGTGACATCAGGACGGACAAGGCGACAGTTGTTTCGATTATACCTTGTAAATCTCTTCAAAGCCTTTTCTCCGGGGAGTGGGAGTCGAACCCGCACTCCTACGATAGTTGAAATGGTTATAAACGCATTCAGCTACGTCATGCCTTAGTTGTTGTAAAGTTTTTCCCAATTGCCTTCTTCGCATATATTATCTTCCACACATTACATAATTCGTATGTAGTTATGTGTTGAAGTTATGCCTGTTTGTAACGCGGTCTTCAGAGAAACTTACAGCCCTATTCTGTGCACTTGACAAATTCACCATCTTGCTTATTTGTCAAGTTTGATAATTTATCAAGTAATTGCTATTCTATGTAAAAAAATAAAAAGCCTTTTCGCTGACAAATTGTCAATAAGTCAAACGCTCTTGATAATTTAATTTATACGGATAAACTTAAATTAGAATTCTGTTATTGTGCGATCGAGAGAAAATGGAAGATTTATTACTTTTGCTATTATTGTGGGAAGATCCTCTGGGGATTTTGGGGGTAATTTCAGGACGGTTTTGGGGACTCCCTCGAGGTCATTTGCGGGACATTCCGGGATGTTTTTGGGGTTTTCATTGGGTGCTCCCGGGGTCATTTGGGGGTCGTTCCTGTATCGTTTTGGGGACTCCCTCGGGGTCATTTGGGGATCATTCCGGTACAGTTTTGGGGACTCCCTCGGGGTATTTGGGGGTCGTTCCGGTATGTTTATGTGGACTCTCTCGGCGTCGTTTAGGGTTAATTTTGGCATGACTTTGGGGACTCCCGCGGGGTCATTTGGGGATCATTACGGGGAGGTTTTGGGGAGTCCCTCGGGGTAATTTGGGGATCATTCTGGGACGGTTTTGGGGACTCCCTGGGGGGTATTTGGGGGACAGTCCGGGATGGTTTTGGAGACTCCATCTAGCCCTCCCGGCGTCATTTAGGGGTCGTTCCGGTATCTTTTTGGGGACTATCCCGAGGTCATTCCGGAATGGTTTTAGGGACTCCCTCGAAGTTATTTGGGGGTTATGTCCCCCAAATGACCCCCAGAGAGCCTCAAAAAGATCTCGGAACGACCCCTAAATGACCCCGGGAGGACCCAATGGAGTCCCCAAAACCATCCCGGAATGGCCCCCAAATGACCCCGAGTCCCCAAATGGATCCCGGAATGACCCCGAGGGAGTCCCCAAAACCATCCAAGAATTCTCCCAAATGACTCCGAGGGAGTCCCTAAAAACATCCCGGCACGACCCCAATTTACCCTGGGAAGACCCCGAGGCAGTCGCCAAAACCACCCCGGAAAGACCCCGAGGGAGTCCCCATAAAAATCCCGGAACGACCCCTTAATGACCCCGATGGAACCCCCAAAATCATCCCGGAAGACACCCAAATTATTCCGAGAGTCCCCAAAAAGATCCCGGAAAGACCCCCAAATGCACCCAATGGGGACCCCAAAACAATCCCGCAATGTCCCCAAAATGACCCCGAGAGAGTCCCCAAACCCGTCCCGGAATGATCCCCAAATGACCCCGAGGGAAACCCCAAATGCCCCGAGGGAGTCCCCAAAGCCATGCCGAAATGACCCCCAAAAAAACCCAGCGGATTATTTTTCCTATTCCAATTTCGGGGTTAGAAGCATAAACTGAGACTTATCGCTCCAATTGCTCATGCGTAGCACGTTCCACTTTTGATTTCTTTGAAAAAGCTATGATTTTAAAATATTTGTTACAAAAAATTAAGAACAATATTTAACTCTTACGTTTTTTCCATTTCGCGATTGTTGCACTAAACCGTTGATTTAAATGAAAATAAAATACAGTCCATTAAAATAATAATTTATAAAATAAAAAAAAAATAATAAATTTAAAAAATGCTTGCTTGCAGTGGGCTTTGAACCCGCAACCCCAAACGTTTAAGTCGGATACGTCATCCACTGTGCCACGACTCATACACATATATCAAATTACTCCCTTATAACTCACATTAAACTGCTCGCCCTCAACTGCCCCACGCTTAGCTAATTTAGTTCACCCCAATATGGTGAAAAGCACAGGTCGTAGAGCTTTTTAGGGTTGTCAAGCTATGCACAGAATAGAAATATTTGTCAACTTGACAAAAATCTTGATTACTCGTCAACTTATTGACAATTTGTCAAGTACACAGAATAACCCCGTTAGTATTTGTTGTTTGTTCTATTTATAGAACTACAATGAATTAACCAAATGTTGTCTACTTATATGAGTTAACCGGGGACTACCCGTATCGCTTTAAATGTATGACAAAAACGGCGGAATTTTGACGTAAATACATTAAGGGCGATGAGTCCTAGTCGGGGTAACGAAATCTCGATTTTGGAAATTTTGGTATATACGCGGTATTGCGTTTTGCGAATACGCATTGCACGCCAAGCGGCGTAATACTCCTATATTGCTAACATAAAATGGTCGCAATGTGGAATTTGATATCAAAACAAGACGCCCTATACAATTTTTGTTACTATAGCATCATAAGTGCGACAAGAAAAAATTAAAATTTAGATACATACGATTACACTGCGGAACAAATTTCAACTTTTCAATATTTGCCAAGAAAATATTTATCACATTAGATGTAATTTTGTCTGCTGATTTCATAAATCATTTTCCTTTTTTTTGTAACAGCTCTAGTTTTCGAGATATTTTCGACTACCCGAAAACTTATCCCACAGGAGTAGAAAAGTGCAAAAACAAAAAATGCAACAATTTACAAAAACAAACATCAATTTTTTTTAATACTTCGTTTATTATTTGCCTTTGTTCTTTCAATTTAAACTATAGGTTTCTGTATTTGTTGTGTATTTGTTGTTTCATTTAACGAAAATTCAAAAAACCTACAAGAATGTCAATAAGAAGGACTCAGCGAAAGTGGTCGACATTATTTTGTTTTTGTTCTTAAACTTTCGTTAAATTAAACAAAATACACAACAAATACAAAAACAAATAGTTTAAAATTAAAATGACATTGAAGTATGCGTCTTTTGCTTTTGCACTTTTCAATTACTGTTCGTTCATATTGGCTTTCACTAAGAGAATTTATTGTGTTTTCTTATAACATCTCCAAATTTTTTCGTGACTTTTATTTTAAAATTAATACAATTAATTCTGATTCTAACAACGGCCGCAAAAAGACGGCGTTGTTTGAATGATGCAGATAGTTTCTGTGTTGTTTGTTGTGAATATACCCTCAAAAAGTTTCGTAAAGTCATCACTATTCTGGGGGAAAAAATGTTTAATATTCAAAAATTCATGTCTCGAAAACAACAAGTTTTGGCAAATAGGCATTTAGCCAAGTTGATTAACTGTTCACTCAATATAGAAAAAGGTTAAACAGAAAAAAAATTAACGTTTTTTGAGAAATTAATTTTTGAAAAAAGTCATAAATTTTTACTAAATACTAAACAAATTTTTTTTTAAACTATATGCTATTGTTTATAAAGTTATATAAAATTAAATATAATAGCGAACATTTCCAAGAAAAAATCATGAGAATCGGTTAATTTTTGACAAAGTTTTTGACAGTTGAAAAAATAGGTGAATAAAATACCGATTGCATTTTATGGAATTCAATTGCCGATAAATCCAAAAAAAAAAATTTTTTTTGAGGCAAAAAAAAAACACGCCTTTCATTATTTGGACCAAAGAACAACTTATTAAAATTTCATCGAAATCAAAAATCATGTCCTGTGCGGACCGGGTGTCTTGAAATAGAATGAGCCTATAGTATTTTACGGAAGATTTATAAAGGTTTTAGGTTGAGCTGTAAGGCGTACCAATTTATAAAATCATGAATACTTCGAAAACCGTAAGACACTGACGAAGGGGATTGATCTATCTCGCTATCCCTCCTGGCTATTTCACTGGTTAGAACATTCTTTGGCAGTGATGCCAGTGCCACACAAGTTTTTACAAATATGAGGGATTTGAACTATGGTTTGTTAATCAAAAGAAGTAAAATGTGCTTTACTGTGTTTCAGTCTTTTTTTTAATATAATAGCTTTATTTGTAATGTTTTTTCTTTGTAATCTTTTTAACAGTAAAATTGTATGGACTGTTATTGTAATGTTAAAATATTACATTACTATTTAAACCAAATTTCAAGGGATAAAAGCAGTAAAATTTATTTTATACTGCTTTGTTCTTTATTATTAATGCTTATATAGCGGCGGGCCTTAAAATTGAAAGGCTTACCAAACTTTAGTTCATGGTTAAAATACCTCCAAATTATTATTATTATTATGTTTATCTGGCATCACTGTCTGTGAGTGATTAGCTGATGACAAAGTACATATAGGGATGAAACGATACTAGTAAATACAAGTAGATATCGATACTTTTGTTCCGATGCCAATTAAATTTTTAATCGATTCTGTTGTGCCGAGTACTGAGTACATATCCATTCTTTTATACCGAGTAATGAATGGATCGAAACACTGATTTATCGAATGATTTATGACAGTAAAATTCAATGCAAGCGCGCGACAACTCAGTTGCAACGGGTGTCGGCATAAGTTCGAGTACAGCCTGCAACGACCAATCTTTTAAAATTAATTTTATTAAATAAATCACTTTTCTAATTAAATCATTGTTTCTATGTGTTAATTTTTAACAGTATAAACCGAGCGTCATACAACTCCACACAACCCATTTGTATGTCTGCGAATAAGTTAAAAAAAAAAAAATATATAGATATATAGACACATACTTACCTTGAAATTCTAATAAAAAAAGGACATCTATAAGTAAGTATCGATAGTTTCAGGCCGATGCTTATACGGTACCATTTTTCGATGCTATTGCAAGTACTGCTATCGATACTTTCATGGTATCGTTTCATCCCTAATTACATACATATATATTGCGCTCGTCACTTATTTCACACCCATATGGTGCTATGAGAGCATGAGAGTAGGAAAATATCAATTGTGTTTGGTAGTTTGTTAGATACAGTGGGTACTTAAAGTAAAAGTGTTGAAGTGGTAAACATGCCAAATCACGTGGAGCTAGTCCATTTAATCCGGAGTGGGAAAAAGGTTATTTATGCCGGCAGGACGGTGGGGAATCCCAGTGCCTGATATGCAAAAAGCATGTAATATGTAAAGTGTATAACATTAAGCGGCGCTACGATGTCTTACACAGCGCCGAATACGAAAAATATCAATACGAAGATAGGGACGCCATATATTTTCAGATTTAATATCAGGTGTGGAATATCATCCGGAAAATGTAAGTATTTTAGTACATATGTGCATATATCAGTGAATAATTTGGTAAATATATAGGTAGTTGAACAGTGCTATAAAGGCGCGAAACACGTGAGTTATGAAATAGCTTTAGAATTATTGCGCACAAATCACTCATTTTCGGGTGGTGACTTTGTTAAAACTTTTTTGCTAAAAGCTGTCAATGCCTTATCGCCGGACTTAGTTCCTAAGTACGAAAAAATTTGTATATCAGGGTCGATTGTAATTATGCATATGAAAGAAATGTCTAAAGATTGCGAACGTCAATTACGGCAGCGAATTTGTTCATTCATTTCTGCCTCATTAGCTGTGGACCAAAGTACTGATATTGCTAATACTGCACGACTGGCAATTTTTATACGTGGTGTGGATGTTTGTTTTGACATCACTGAAGAACTCCTCGATATAATCCCTATGAAGGGAATTACAAAAGGAGAAGATATTTTTCAATATGTTGAGGAATGTGCACGTCGTATGAACATACAATTGGAAAAAATTGTGTGTGTTGCAACAGATGGTGCAAATTCAATGACCGGTTGCAAAAGTGGTTTATTGGAAGGCTGAAGCAAAAATTTAAAGACAGTAATATTAACTATAATTTTGTAGCAATTCATTGTATTATACACCAAGAAGCTATCTGTGCAAAATCACTAAAATTACATAATGTGATGAATACGGTTGTAAAATATGTCAAACTTCTTCGGCTTCACGCGCTGCATAACAGAGAGTTTAAAGACTTTTCCGAATTTGTAGAAAACGAGCATACCGATATACCTTATTACTCGGAAATCCGTTGGTTCAGCCGAGGAGCCACAGAAAAGAGATTTTATGAACTAAGAAAATACATTTACGTATTTTTCGTTAGTTTTAAGTAAAACTTAACATAACAGTTCCTTAATGTCTCAATATCGTTATTTCTTAGGTGCATAAACAATTGCTATTTCTCGAACTTTTAGATAACGAATTGTTTGAGCGACTGTCGTAGTCGTCAACAACCAACCCCTTTATTTTGTATAAATTAGCCTTAAGAATCCTGAATTGTAAAAGGTTGAATTTATACAAAGATTGAATTAGCTATACGCTCCAATATGTATTTTATTACATATTGTCTATTGCATTTAAACTAATTTGAATTAATTTATGTATTATTTAAACTCACATTAAGCACTCATAAAAACTGTAGTATAACAGTTGCGTATACTTCACCTCTCTGGCAACCCCAACAATGGGTTGACAGATGTGAGTATGTATATACATATGTATCATTGTTGACATTTTCTTTTTAATTATTCTTATTCGAAATCATTTATCCATCTCTGTATGACTTTTGCTATAAATAAATATTTATAAGGAAATTGAAAACTCTCTTGCTTTTAACCTGGAAAAGTGAATTTAAACGTAAATTTAAAGTTCTGCAAGTAAAGCAATAAAAGTTAATAGTTGTGAAGTACGGTTGTGTGTTTAAAAGGGGCGATAAAGAGCCATCCCTCAAACAGTGGTCCTTCGTCGCCATCAAAAGAAACCAGCGCAACATAAAATAAGTACCCATTGGAAACCGTGAGTATTAAATGAGATTTTAATATACCCCCAAACACGGTAAAATACACAAAAAATGAAAAATTGATGCAATTTTCATTTTCGAGGATTATTATTTCCCGCCAAAAATCCTCATTTCCCGCTAAAACTTGCACATACCATTTCATATATACACACCCAGTCCGGTATAGGTGCAAAGCATAATAAGAAAACTAAGCTAGATACAGTAGGCACGTATATCGATTGTACCCCTCAAATATTTTTTTCGGTATTACATTTGCATACAGCTTTAAAATTATTTAATCTCTGTTAAATCGATATAGTGTCTTCCCTTGCTGTTTATCATAGCATAAACCTCTACCTTGCATAAACCTCTACAGTTTTCTTATTTATCCCCATTTAAACTAAGCCAAACGCAGTCTCCATACGTGCGTATACACGCATACAGATATAAAAAAGAAAGAAAACGACATAAGCGGTGAAATAGTATCTCGTGCAAGGTGGTACAAGAGTGGCTCAGTGCGCGTAATAGCACTTTTCTCGCATTAAATTGCACGCTATAAATTCGCAATCTCCAATGAGAATTTCGATAAGCTACTCAGCTTTCAGCTTTCTCTCATCAAAGCCCCTTTACAGTCCAACAAATCGAAGTTTAAATAAGACCCCTCTAAAGCACACCCGAAAAAAACCCCTTTTAAGATAATCTCATGCGGATTAAATTCCCATATTAAAAAGTATAATAAACCCCCCTATATACTTTTAATACGTATATATATATCTCATATAAGTTTTCCTACGTATATTTAATTTTGGTGCTCTCTCGAGCGGGTACAGTGGTACGAATTCACCGTTCGCGTTACCGAATACATATTTTCAACAGTTCAAAAAAGTATTCCTCTTTTCGTGAAATTTGCATTGCGGTTATAGATTTCCCTCTCTCCCTCAAGCTCTCTCCATCGCTTGTTCACTATATGTTAGTTGTCCCTCAAAGAGGTCAATCAAAAAGCCTTACAATGAGTGACGACGAAAAATCGCAAGGCAGTCCCAAAGATCAACGCCAAACACGTCAAGTCACAAAACAAAAATAAGCAAATGTTCACGGCAAGTAAATTCGTCTCGGAAACGGATAATTTCACGGACTACTGTGCGCGATTCAGGTCTACCCCGATTAACGAAAATACGGAATCGTCCTTAAAAATTAAAGATAACAATATTGATAGTTTTGGGACCGGGTCCAAACCTCCCATGACGCTGTATTAAATACAGAAGATCAAGGTCTCCCAGATGACTTCAAACCGGTATCGTTTAAAAATATAGGTCAGGTCTGATTCTCTACGAAGAGACAAAACCCCAGATATGAGACCAACTTATGTTGCTCCAACAAGCAAACTTTCCCATAGCCGCCCAGCCGCATTACTTCCCAGAGATGGAACAGGTTTCAGCCAAAAAATCCCGCCTTGTGACACGGAAGTATTTTATGGGGGTTATGAACAATGGCCGTCATTTCGTGACATATTCACTGCGGTCTATATTAGCCACCCAAAACTCACAAAAGCCCAGAAACTATACCACCTCCGGTATAAAACATAAGGTAAAGCCGGCAAAATAGTTAAACAGTTCCCGCTTAGTGATGGAAATTTTGAACTGGCGTGGGAAGTCCTAAGGTCGCTATATAAAAATCGCAGGGTGTTGGTAGACAACCAAATAAACCTCCTTATGAATTTAAAAACCAATTCCCATTGAAAATAGCAAGGATTTACAGAAATTACAGCCATCCGTAAATAATTGCCCCCAAATCCTCGCTACCCAGCAAGTTTCAACAGAAATTTGGGATCCAATCCTCAGTGATAACTGCTTCAGGATTGATGTTGTTGAAAATTTCAAATACCTAGGTATTATAATCGATAATCATTTAAATTGGTCTGCACACATTCAGAAACTAAAACATTACTTTCTGTACACTACCCGTCACTTCTATCGTATCAAAAAGTGTTGCACTATGTCCACTCTAAAAGTTGTTTACTATGGTCTAGTCCAATCGAAACTTCAATATGGGATTATCTGCTGGGGTGGCGCCTCGGCTAGTAAGTTGTCACCCATTGTAACACTCCAAAAGGGAATTATAAGACGCATATGTGGCGCAAACTACAGGTCTCACGCTATGATATCCTTTAGGAGACTAGATATACTACCATGCCGTCATCTATATTTATTTAAAGTCCTAAAAACATTCTTTATTAGATCGGGGTACTTAGAAAGTTATCCTTCTGAAGTCTACAACCTTAGGAGCAATCTGCTTCCATCGGTACAAATCCCGCATGCTAGGACATCCCACTTCAGAAGTTTTTATACATACACGTCGTGTAAAATGTTCAACACTCTCCCTATTTCTGTACAAGTTATAAGAAATCTTAACCTATTTCAAAATAAAATAAAAATGTATCTGATTAGTTTTAGCCACTACGATCTAGAAGCCCTGCTGAGGACGTTGTTGTAAGCCATATCTAACTTTTTTAACTATATAAACTGTTTCTCTATCGGAACCTTAACTAATTAACGAATTATCAATTGTTCCTCTATCGTAATCTTAACTAATTATCTGAATTATTATGAGTTTATTCTATAATATTATTAAAAACTATACACCCCACACTGAAAAAGAATTTTACTATGTGAACTGGCATTTAACACTATTTTAAAAAATTAATATAAAAAATGCCATGTACTTTTCTTATGCTATAGAGTAATAGAATGTGCTCTTTCAATATTGTAATTTATTTAAAATATGCATAAAGAAATGTTTAATAAATAAATAAAATAAAAAATATATCTGGTCACCTGTAAACTCCCGGAAAACACGGGAACCCTGTGAGAACAGTCTCTAACCTCCAGGAAAGATCTCCCCTACTGGACCCAAATGAACCAGTTTCTGACTACGCGACATGAAGTGGTAGAACGAGTTGATCAATGGCGCCCAAGTAAAAGTAGATACACTACTCCTCAAACTAGACCGCCATTTAAACTCCAACAGTCACATTCATTCCAAAATAGACCGACAGCTCACACACAGTCTCACATAACAGAGCATCCAACGATGTACAAACGCTCAATGTGCAAAACCTCCTCTCTTCCCTTAATAAATTGATTCAAATTTAAGAAATTTTCTACCTCTGACCGCAGGAAGTTTGTCAAAGAAAACAATATGTGTTTCAATTGCCTCCCCCAGTCACATTGAAATATTGTCGTAGCATTAAAACCTGCAATCAATGTCAGAATCGGCACAACTCAGTGCTTCATGAAGACACTTCATCCACGCCGAAGAGGCAACCCTCCCGAGCGCAAAGGACAACCTGCCAAAACACAACGACAAACCCCATTAACTCATCCGATAAAACCCGGGATCAAGCAGATCTTATGGATAAAGGACCTTCCTGCTCGCAGAAAAGCCAAGTTGAATTGTTCTGCGTAGAAATCGATTGCAAAATAATTTTACCCACGTATATTACGGAGCATTTGAACAGCTTGAAAATGACTTTGCGTGGACGAAATCGTCTTATTATCGAAATGAATTTTAAGAAAAAGTTAGTTTTTTGGAGTCGGCAAATTTCAGAGCAAAATTTTTTAATTTTCCTTTGCCTTCGAAATCTATCAGAATCTCAGACTATAGACTTTGAAAAATATAACAAGCTAATTTCGGAATTGGAAAAAGAATTCTCTGAACTATTTGCCGAGCTAGAACCATTGAAGCTTCAGTTTGAGATTTTCACTTCTCCTTTTACTGTTAATGCTTTTAACGCACATTCACATATGAAAATTGAGCTAATTGATCTCCAATGTGAGACGCAGTTGAAAGCAATATATAAAGAATCAGACATAATAAATTTCTACAAAAATCTTTGCCCACAGAAGTATGAAAAAAATACGTGCATTTGCAGCAAAAAGTTTTGCTATGTTTGGAAGTACATATTCGTGTGAACAATTTTTCTCTGCAATGAAACTCAACAAGACACGTTTAAGAAATCAGCTTTCAGATAAAAATTTGAGTAGGTTATTACGCCTTGCCACTGTAAAAAACATACAACCTGATATTGACGCAATTATTTCAAATAAATCCTGCCGCTAAATACCAAAAAAAACATTTTTATATGTATGTTATAAATATAAAATTGATGCTGAAATTTATGTTTTTTGTACCTTGGAGAAATTTGAAAAAATAAGTTTAAATAACTACTTGAACTTTATATAAAATTTATTTTAATTTGCTCAATCACCCTATTAGTACCACAGTGCGTTCTCTTTTCGTTTATTTTGTTTATGTGATATATTAAGATATATTAAAATGAAAAGAGGCAAAACGTCGTTTTCGTATAATTTGCAACCCGGAAGAGAGCGCTTTTTTTGTTTCTTTATTTGAGATTTGTTATAGCACTGCCACATCGGCATATACAAGAACTCAACCTAATGGCATGTTTACATAGTTCAACTTAACGCTACGATAAACTAATACAATATCTCTCACAATACCCCCTTCTTAATTGGTAACATACACATGATTTTATTACAGACTTTCGCGCTTAGGATATATAAATTTGTTTGACAAGAAATTGTTATTTTCTCGGTCTTAAATTATAATGAGTCGTGGGTTCCCGTGACTTCGTTTTCTCATTACAAATAATATCGTTGGGTACGTTATTACTTGTATGTATGTGTAGTTGGTGTTGTATTTTTGTCTGTACTTGTATCATCGGGACCACTATTATTAGTTAATATGTTTTGATTTTCATTACTTAAATTTGTTACAGGTTTTAGTGGATCATCTAGTGATGAGTGCGATGATTCTTTTTGCGATAAGATAATTTGATTAGCGTGGGTTTTCCAAGATTTATTATGATAAGTTTTACAATATACATTTGCTTTCCAATTCTTTTGGAAATCACAGCTTTTGTCCATTTTACTTTTCCAGGAACCGAATAATCTTTAACTATCACCGCGTCATACACGTTAAAGTTGTTGTTTTGCTTTCCTTTAAAATATCTCTTTTGTTCATTTTTCTTTTTTTCAACAAATGATGTGATTTCAGTATTGGTTAGATTAACAACATTTCGCTTTCCATTGAGTTAGTCTAATCGACATCATAATTTCCTTTTATTAAACATAATATAAGCTGGAGATACGCCCATACTAGTATAGTATGTATAGTATTTCGATAATCTAACAAAAAATTACTCAGAACTTTGTTGAAGTCAGACAACGGTGTATGAAATAAATTCCGTTTTAAGGCGGTCTTAACTGTTTTAACCGCATTTTCCGCCTGACCATTAGTGGGTGGGTGACCTACAGGAGATGTTACATGTGTAATTCCATTCTGATTCAAAAAATTGGTAAACTCATTCGATGTAAACTACTTATCATTGCACTGTAGAACAAGCTAGCTGGATAAAAACAAAGTTCTTATTCCTAGAAAAGTGTAATGAGAAATGAAAGAAAACAAACAAAATAACGGGATTTTCTCATATATCTTGAGTAATTGAAGTAAGAAGGCAGGAGTGGCCGTAAAACGCATTGATTACTTTGCAAAATTCTTGTTGAATATTAAGCTTCATATTTCATTTAAGTGAACACTTTAATATAATTTTTTTGATGGATTCTAAGCTCGATGGTACGAAAAATTCTTTAATAGTAATTCTTTCGCAATTAGAGTATTTTCAATATATTTAACATTCCGTTATTAAGAAGAAAAGGTATATTCTGCCGACATCCGGGCTAAATTTACATATGTTATAGTCGCAATTATTCTCTAATATTCCAAAGAAAAAACCATTGCGAATTCTTTGCACATCTATTTTTAATTTTTTTTTTTTTGTAGATTTAGTTATGTCTACATATAAAATAGGATGTATGTACGTACCAGCTCCGACGAGATATTTGAACCTTTAAAGCTGATCTACAAACGGCAAAATCAATCCCCAGGTACAGGGAACAAACACGTAGCCATAAAACACAAAAATAAACGCGCAAGGTCAACAAGAGCACACCAAAAGTAAAAAGGCGAAGATCACTGACTTCAACCTGCCACAACCCAACCTACCGCACCAGTCACCAAGGCATAAAAACAGGTACATACAAAGCAATCCTAATGCAGGTATAACCACACAGGAACGCTACACAAAACAACCCCATTTGGTAGCATCTACGCCAATACCTGAATGTAATATAAATACTGCGCAACTGATAACAAATCAGAACGAGCAACGACACTTAAGATGGCAGCACAACAATCATCAACTATTCACCCTGTCGGAAAATCAAAAACACAAAGCAGTTTAGTTATAACCGTACCAAGAACGAAGTTTTTTGACATTTGGGTTCAACATTCGAAGGAAACCAGATATAAAGAATTATTGAGTTTTGTTGTACTTAAGTACGATTTAAGCGAAGCAGCCGAGTATTCGATAAAAAGTTTAAGCTTACAAATATCGGCATATTCGTCGAAGCTGGATCAAAAGTGGAACACTTCTGGAAGACATAAGGAGCGATTTTTGAATAAAAACTCGGAGTGGCTTTCGGGTCCAGACTTCACATTTACAATAACGGTGGATTCAAAGTTGCCACCAGACCAACCAACCACTTCTTCAGGTAACACCGGCCCCGGAAGACGAATGAAGGACTTTGTTAGCTGCAGTGAAAAAACCAAACGGCGTCGAGTGGATGACCTCTTGCAATCTAGAAGTCTTGGTGAGTTACTTTATGCGGCAGAAGTATCAACGCGTATGTCCGGCAACAGAAATGTTGCTAACATTATAAAAAAATCACAGGAAACCACTCAAATATCCGGAAAAAAGATGACATGTGAGCCAGATGCAAGATGCTTGAGCAATGTAGAAGCTTTAGCATACTACGTGGATAGAAAGTCGACGACTCATGGGTACAAAACGGCTCGGAAGTGGAGCATCAAGGCAGGCCATAAGGTATATCCATCATTTTATAGTCTAAGAAAAGCTAAGGAAGAATGCTATCCAAATTAAATTGATGTGGGTGAAACACGTGCGGAAATTAAGTCCAGTCCGTATTAGATAAAACTGTTGAGCATTTAGTTTTAGCAAATCAAGAAGTGTTTGATAGTTTATTACCTACAAGCTTGACGTATACGTTAATCAGCAAGTGGGGTTGAGATGGAAGCTCTGGCCATAGCACATATAAGCAAAAGTTTACATGCAGTTCTGACAATGATGAATTTTTGTTTATATTTTCCTTCGTTCCTCTTCAATTACAGGATGAAAAAGTTAACATTGTTTGGCAGAATCTTCGACCTTCTTCTACCATGTATTGTCGTTCAATTAAATTTATTTTTTCTAAAGAAACAAAAGATTTTATTGTTTATGAAACGAACAAAGTTTTAGAGGAGATAAATGCGTTGTTGCCAACAAAGTACATGCTCGAAGAATACGAAGTTTCCGTAAATCACAATATGCTCCTAACAATGATTGACGGAAAAGTTTGCAATGCTTTGACTGAAACTTCTTCCGCACAAAAGTGTTATATTTGTGGTGCCACTCCAAAAGATATGAATAATGAGTTACGGGACTTTACGCCTAACCGAGATAATGTTGATTTTGATTTGTCTACTCTCCATGCATGGATAAGATGTTTTGAATGCTTGGTTCACATAAGTTATCGCCTCGAAGTAAAAAAGTGGCAGCTTAGGAATGAGGCAGATAAAGAGAGTGTAAAGCTACGTTCCAACGAAATCCAGAATAAATTTAAAAGTGTACTTGGATTGATAGTAGATAAACCAAAACCAGGTTTCGGCAATACCAATGACGGCAACACCGCTCGTAGGTTTTTCGAAAATTTTGAGGCTAGTGCTGAGATTTCGGGATTGGATGTAACGCTCATCAAAAGATTCGTCACTCTCCTTCGCGCATTAGCATCTGGGTACAATATAAATATCCAAAGATTTGAAAAATTTGCGGTCGAGACTAAAAAACTATACATAGATCTCTATCCATGGTTTAACATGCCTGTTACAGTTCATAAAATCTTAGTGCATAGTACTGATATTATAAAATCACCAATTTTACCTATTGGTCAACTTTCTGAGGAAGCCCGTAACAAAGATTTGAGACGATTCAGGGATGATAACACACAAAACCAGTCGCGTGAAGCCACGAATAGAGATCTTATGAATATGTTGCTTATAACATCGGATCCTTTAGTTAACAGTTTTTGGGAGATACCTAAGAAAAAATTTAAAAGTCTGACTTCAGAAGTCTTAAATTTACTGTCCCCCGATAATGTTGAGGAGTCAATAAATACCCCAGTTGTTTCAAGCTTTCACAGTAGTGTTGCTGATGCTCATGACTATTCCACAAGTGACTCATCGAATGAAAGTGATGATAGCGAATAATAACATAATTATACAAGATAATATCTCGTAAACCAGTAATTTTAGGAGAAATAATGACATAGGGTAGAAGGGGGAGGTTTCGACTTGAGGGAGGCTTCGACTTTTTCAAATTTGGCCGCCGTTATTACTGCCATTGTTCTTATTCCACCAATAAACAGTAACCAAATTGAGTGTGACGCTGTCATGAAAGCTATTCAGTGCTTGTTCAACGGCGATAGTATGCAGACGAAATTTTTATTTTTGAAAAGTGTTGATGTAAAAATTGCTGGTAAGTATTCGCGTGTAAAGTGTACAATATAGAATATATAACATTAGTTTTCTGCCCATTAATATTGCAATAAAATTAAGATTTATTGCTTTTAAAGACTTTTTCAATAACACTAAGATGTATATTTTGGAGCGAAAAATCTGAAATAAGTGCACGGGGGAGGGATCGACAATATGTTTTGGGAGGCTTCGACAAAGTTTTTACTTAGCAAGTAATATTTTACAGGCATCAAGATGCCAAATATCTACAAAAGAAAGTTCCCTGAAAATATCATCAACGAAGACAAAATGAAAAAAGCCATCGAGGAGATAAAACAAAAAAAAGAAACCCCATCAAGCGCTGTTTGGAAATATAACATGAAGCGGACAATACTAATATCTCGAATTTCAAACAAATATGGGAACTGTTAAAGATTATCAGTCGAAGTTTTCTTCCAATCAAGTACTTACAGCTGCCCAGGAAAAAGACTTAACGGTTTACTTCAAGAAATGTTCAAATCTTCATCATGGATTGACGTATGACTTGGCTAGACGATTCGTTTTTTGTTTTTGTTATTATGTTCACTGACAAAACAAATTTATTTTACACTGGTGTAGTCGCGGAAGTGATAAAATTCGACATGCGTCGCGAAATTCCTCAGACATCAAAATAAAACCCAATATTTCTAGGAACCGATTGTAGAAGACATACACTTGGTTTCAAAGCAGGATATAATAAGTATATTGCCGCAACTGAACATCCACCAGGAACTTCACGTGCGCAAAGCAAGTTTATTTTTAACTTTGATTTTTCAAATTTAGATGTTCGTTAAAAGTGCAGTTATACTTTATTTTTCGCTTAAATTTTTTATGTTTTTGTTCGAAAAATTTGTTACTGTATTGAAATAAATAACATCAAATATGAAATAAAAATCGTATTTAGAGTTTTTTCCAACATCCTTTTTTTGTTTTGCTGCTTAAATTGCTATATTTGATAAATGTCGAAACCTCCCACCCAATGTCGAAGCCACCCAGATGACTGCCGTAGTCTCCCCGAAAAAGGGAGGTTTCGTCATATTTTTGGTTATTTGATTATAACTTAGAAAAAAAAGCATGTGGAATATTAACCACAAATCCGAAGTGTCATAAACATACATGGCATCAGTAATTATGAAAGGAGTTATCTATTTCTCATTCTAGTTTCTCTAAAAAAATCATTTTCTCTTAACCTGTCGAAGCCTTCCCCCTCTACCCTAAGGGCTTTTATTTAGATTA